>NC_136908.1:9139548-9245181 GCF_949606895.1 Notothenia rossii
AAGACAGTAAAGAGTGAACTGGGCAATTAATCTGGGTAATTAAAGCCAAATCAACATAAGAAAACCAAATATCCATCAGCAAAACACTGGTCATTTGTTACCATTTTGACATTTGACGATTGAACATTTTCAGCATCTTATTATATCTTAGGTTACATCCGTCTAGTCTTATTTAGTTACCATGTCCTTTCTGACTGTCAACCAATGAAAAGATCCAGTATGTAACTCTTAATTTAATATGAGCTGTTCTTTTTTTAACCCTATTCATATTTTTTGTTAAAATAAGGACCTTATATTTACCGGCCAAGTTGGCTTCCTATATGTCTCCCAGGTAATTGGTATAAAAATCTGAGCTATGTAATACAATAGATTAAATACTGTTCCAATTTAGAAGAATGACTATGTAAAAACTCAAATCTCAGCTTTCTCTGTGCAGAAGAAAGGCTGTGAGAACATGGCCAATTAACACATATAATTGGTTATGGGAATTGTACTTCTATGTTTCTGCAAAATTCATTAAACAGATCTTCTTTAACCTTTGCTATCCGTCACATGTCGTGTACGTGCACCTCACATCGAGTGCAATAGTCAAATATATCTTAAAATAAGAATAAAGTCATGATTAACAAGCACCCCGGCAGTGCACAAGAACAGGCAGTAAGTGTAATGCACTTCCTGTTGAGGTTACCATGGCAATTTCCCAGGTAATGATAGAGAGTATAAAGTGTGTGTGTGTGTGTAACCCCGCACCTGCTGCCATAGAGTTGTGTTTGGGGCTGATGGATCTGTCTGATCAGAAGGTGTCTCTTAAGGCAGAGAAAACAGAACACCATATGGCTAATGGGCAGCAGCACACACACACACACACACACACACACACACACACACACACACACACACACACACACACACACACACACACACACACACACACACACACACACACACACACACACACACACACACACACACACACACACACACACACACACACACACACACACACACACACACACACACACACACACACACACACACACACACAGAGGAAGAAAAGAGACAGGGCTGTTAACACCCAGGTCTTGGCGGACGGATTGGAAAGACATCCAAGTGTTCTGTAACACTCTGCTCTGACACATATTGATTTTGTATATTATTGGCTGAGCGAGTGCAGTGTAGCAGGAAAAAACTGACCTGGGAGATCGCTATAACATATTCACAAATTTCCCATTTCACACTTAGCTGAGCAATAGTACGCATGGTGCACACACTCACAAATCTGAACTGGATGATAAGAGCCGTGAAATGAATAGAGAAGGAACTCATAAGCAGCTTTGCCTCTCCCATTGGCCCAATCAAATGTTTTGTCCAATAAAGTCTTTAATGAGGTGAATCATTGAGTCTCTCTCTCTACATCACCTTGTGACAGCAGACATAAATTCGATCCGTCATACCATGTTTTCACACAAATTGCTTGGATCATGGTGAATCAGCCGCGGCAGGAGAGCAAAGGTTTACGTTTTCTCTTTTATAGCTGCAATTCAACGGTCAGATGAGTGTGTCTGGGGGGGGATTCAAATGTAAGGCTGATGTTGATATGCTTAATTAAATCTTGCAGCACACATTGATTGCAGTAAACAATCAGATGGATAAGCTGTAATGTCTTCTTATCTGAAGGTAAATAACAGTTAACGACCATTTGTCATTCAAACAAAAGATTTTAAGAACATGTGACATTTGAAAACAATAACTATTATTGGTGTACTTGCATAATTCAGCAATGATTAAAATACAAAGCACAGCTAACATTTTAATTGTGTCATTTATTTTGTGTTATCCTATTCAATTAGTTATTTATTTACAAGTAGATCAACATATTTTTCTTTCAAAAAGTTTAATGGATACATAAAACTCACTTTTGTTGATTAAAACATTAGACATGTGCAGTTTCCAAACTATTATGCTAATATAAACACATGTGTGGTGGTTAACATGCTAACATATGGTAATTAAAACAATCATGTGTTTAGAAACTGAATATATAATGCTGTTACACTCACTTAAGTAACTTCAGAGATCTGGGAAGCCAACAACAGCAACTACCACAACATCTTTTGGCACTCAGCCACATGGATAAATCACTCCACTGTGGAGTATCATTTTAAAGTTCAATCACTCATCCCAGGACCTCCTCGCCTCGCCACGCTAATCCCCCCAAAGCTGAGCCAGCAATACAATGTTTTTGCCCGCAGCCTTTAAGAGAAGTGCGACCTCTCAGTTTCAAGTCTCAAGTCTTTTATTGTCATGTGTACATAGCTACAGTGTAGTTATGACAATGAAAATCTTAGGTCACAGGCTCCTCCAACAGCGCAACACAATAAAACAAGTAAATAAAATGAAAATTGAATAAATAATAGAAACAGAATGTGATAGAAAGTGTGCAGGATAGACTATACACAGTAACTGGAATATTGATATAATGTATGTGAGTTGCAAACAGATGATTGTTATGTATGTTCTTTCAAAAGTTCAGGTGTTCAACAGTCTTATGGCCTGTGGGATGAAACTGTCCCTTAGTCTTAGTCTGGTGGTTTTAGAATGAAACAAACTCATATTTTTTTCTAATATATCTCGTTTGGGTAAACAAAAGTCCATATCCTAGCCGTGTCCCTTGCTGCACTCCAAAAGGTGGCCATTTAATCTCTCCTGGCTCTCATCTCTTCCTGCCACCCGTCCGGCACTGAAGCATTCCCTTTGTGCCCTCTGCTCCTTTTCATCAAAGGGGAAAGTTACTCCGTCAGCAGCAAGGGGGATGGAGAGTGGCTGGACTGGAAGGAAAGTGGGTTAAGAGGGGCGTGATGGATGAGATTGGGAGCTTTCCTGACTCATGGCCTGCTTTCTCTGGTGACTAATGTGGTCAGTGACATCTCTCTCACTGCCCCTCAACCACCCTGCTCCATCTCTCCGTCCCACCTGGGAGGCTTGTAGACGACCGGGAGTGGGAAATGTACATAATCCAACCCCACTCCCCAAGTCTTGGCTTAGAGAGCATGTGCTGAGGTAAAACAAGCCTGTCGGGAGCCAGCAGGGGTCAACCAAAGAACGCTCTGAAGCACGTATAGATCCTAATGGAGGACGAGATAAGAGCTGTACATTTATCTCTCCCCTCGCTTGTGTTTTCAAAAATGATATCATAGGCTTTTAATGCATATATCTACCATCTTCTTTTTATATATGACCTGTTTTTTGGAGTTTCTTACGTGTTTGAGTGTTCGGTTGATCTGTAAAACTTGGTCTTTTGGTACAGTAGCATATTAGCTAGTCTGTGTAATGAAGCTTTTTTTTAATTCTTTATTGTAAAATTAGAGCTGCAATGATTGGTTGTATAATCGAGTAGTTCATGGACAGAACAATAATCGCCATTTTGATAATTGATGATGCAAATATGTATATATTTCCAGTTTTTCTCCATTTCAAATCTTGGTAAACGTTTGCTTTTTTACTGACAAAAAATACCTTTCGAGACACCATATTTTTTCCACTTTGAGATCTTGGATGGAAATGTTTCACTTTCTGTCCGTGGCCAAACCAAACAATAAGTTGAGAAAATAATCAGCAAATAATTAGTAAAGAAAAATATTGTTGCAGCCATATTGTACATTTTCAACGCAGATACCGCTAAATAATGAATTACAATTACTTATTATTGATTAGTAAGTCAAATTTCCTTCAGTAAGTCTTCACTTTAAATTCTTATTGAAATTAAGTCTATTTTGAGAAAAACAATTTAAACAAATTGAGAATTTACTTTAGAGATTGTGACCATGAGGGTAGGACCCTCCTACCCTCACCTATGGTCATGAAGGATGGGTCATGACCGAAAGAACGAGATCGCGGATACAAACGGCCGAGATGGGTTTTCTCCGCAGGGTGGCTGGCGTCTCCCTTAGGGATAAGGTGAGAAGTTCGGTCATCCAGGAGGGACTCGGAGTTGAACCGCTCCTCCTTCGCGTCGAAAGGAGCCAGTTGAGGTGGTTCGGGCACCTAGTTAGGATGCCACCTGGGCGCCTCCCTAGGGAGGTGTTCCAGGCACGTCCAGCTGGGAGGAAACCAAGGGCTAGACCTAGGACCAGGTGGAGGGATTATATATCTTCGCTGGCCTGGGAGCGCCTTGGGATCCCCCAGTCAGAGCTGGTTGATGAGGGGAAAGGAACGATTGGGGCTCTCTGCTGGAACTGCTACCCCCGCGACCCGACCACGGATAAGCGGGAGAAGATGGATGGATGGATTGTGACGATTCTTGTAATTATTAACATATAATTTTTATTTTTCTAGAATTTATTTTAGGAGAAAGCAAAGCAGACTTTTGTATCAGACAAGATTTTGGTTAACAAGAGAGTAACTGGCGCATCTGATGAAGGTCACCTTTTCTGCTGCAGGAGCAACACGTATCAGGTGTTGAGGGGAATTGATTTTCTGAGGACTGCTGTTGTAAAGTCAGAAATAGCTTGGTGATTTGTACAATGGAATTCAAGTGGATTAATCTCCAGGCTGTATTTATAAAGACAAACTTTAAAAACATCGGTTAAATCCGAGTGGGCAAAAATAATCTCATAAAAAACTAAAGAAGAAGAAATAGAAGCATACCAACCAAGCACTCATTGTCTAACAATCCCCGCTTCTCTCCTTCATGGTACCAGTCCAGAAGGGAATTGTGCTTTGCAGATGGCTGTCTACAAGTGTACACAGCCACATATGGTCGCAACAGCAACACACGCACATATAAAAAGATGCACCTAGACTCACACACACAAGCCTGCTTATTACTATGGCTGTCAGCCCTTCACCTTAGTTGTTTTCATTGTATTATCATTTCAAAGAAGAGCAGGGCCAGCAGCTGCCAGCTACAGATCTTAAGTATGATCAGAGCGGTGTGAGTGTTTGTGAGTGCAGCACTGGTCTCGCGTGTGTGAAAAGTGTGTGTGTGTGTGTGTGTGTGTGTGTGTGTGTGTGTGTGTGTGTGTGTGTGTGTGTGTGTGTGTGTGTGTGTGTGTGTGTGTGTGTGTGTGTGTGTGTGTGTGTGTGTGTGTGTGTGTGTGTGTGTGTGTGTGTGTGTGTGTGTGTGTGTGTGTGTGTGTGTGTGTGTGTGTGTGTGTGTGTGTGTGTGTGTGCAGAGACTCTTTGATGGAAGGAGATATAGTTCAGGCAGGCCCTTTGAGTGGCTTGCTTATCTGCTACAATCTGACTCAAACACACACACACATATATTTCACCCTGGTGGTGAATATTTCAAAAGGACCAGGTTTTGTCTGTCCTCTGAACTTGTAAGCTGCACATCTCATATCTGCTTGGTAGCCCCACACCCATCTAAAACAAGGACTAAACTGCGACACAAAGAGCCATGTGATGGCGCTTTTTAAATATGTCAAATGGGATGACAGATTTTGTTTCACTAGTAAAGAGTACAGACTGTGTAATATATGGCCTCTGTTTTCAAATGTTTGAGTAATTCTTAAATTGAGATAAAGAAACATGGTTTTCAACAGAACGAGGTTGAGTCTCTCTCCAGCTTTCACTGTCTCCATTGATAATTCAGAGGATCAAGTTTGACTTAAGCAAGGATTTCAAGATTAAAGCACATGGATAATTATTCTCTTTCTCCTCAAGACGGGCCAAGGATGGCGCACTTCTTCTGTGCAACTTGATGGACTCACTTTATCCTTCTCACTTTGTCCCTAACAGGTGGGGGAAATGTTTTCATATAGGAATCGACCTTTTTAGGTTATGGATCGCTTCACAAAGGTTTTTTAACAAATAAATAAAAACAACATAAGCTAGAGATTGCTACTGATGAACAGAAACACATACATTTGAAGTTGTGCAGTGTTATTTTGTGTACACTTTTTGAGAAATAAATAAGTCAGTTGGCCTTATTTTACAAATTGTATTTATGTAAAAAGCAGCAATTGCATTTTTCGAAAAACCGTAACTTGTTATTCTTACACTTACTGAAAAATCATCCCAAATGAAAGAGTGTTTAGCATAAGTAAAGTGTGACTTTACTCTGCACCCTTTGTACTGAATCAGGAATCAATGTTGCTTTGAGTATCCAGATTGAATGAAACCAAGAGATGCCGAAAGATACTATGAATAACACTCCAGAAACATTAAACAGCTCCAGACTGTTTTTCTGAGAGAAAGACACTTGAATCTCGAGCCCCATCACATGTTTGTGCCTCCACACACAGGTGGGGAGCACAGCTTGAGATCTGGACATTGTTGTGTTTGTGATATAATCTCACACCTCAGCATGCACTTGGCCTGACCCTAGAGCTGGCAAAGTACCACTCTCGTAAAATATGCTTGTTTTTTGCCCCACACTCCCTTCCCCCTACTTTTACCATCACCTTCGCTCACATGCACTCACACACAAACGCATCCAAAAAGGTGAGCGGTGCGTAGGTGACTTTATGCTTTTGATCCCAAACAACCATAATACAGGTCACCAGCACACAGTGGCCACAGACACGCTGAACTTTGTCCCTATACCTGAATCAACAGACAAAAAATGTACTTCAGTGACTTTATTAAAATTCCCAGTTGAGCCTATTTAAATATCTAAACATCTTTAGGCCTTTCCTGCTTATAAAATGTAAAATAAAAATAATTGAGTATTTAGGTCAGAATAAAATCCCTTATTGATAGGCTTAATCTGCATTATCTATATAATCTTGTATGACTTTATCAATCTCTTTAAACAGTTAAAAATAGTAGGAAAAATGCATGAAACTGCAACCTGTGCATTGAGTCTTCTAAAGCTAAAAAGATGAGTGTAAAAGGAAACCAAGACTTCCCAAATGACTCTTATCATCTAATCTGTTGCCTCTACAACAGGCATATGTGTATTAGCAATACAGACGAATTCACATTACTGCACCCAGTTTGAGCCATGCTTCTCCTATCACTGACAATCTGCTATTAATTGTGTGCAATATTCAGACTACAGTGGTCCTTTCACTGCCCTGTGCAAAAGAGCACTGACATATTACTGCAATTAAACCTGAATCAGAGCACTTACCGCTTACAGCAAGGAGCGGCGGAGGCAAGGTGTGCGGTCGGAAGATGTCAAATAATTGTTTGCTTTTGTCGTATCTGTAGGAAGGTCATCGTTTGGGTTGTATTTTGGCTGTGCTGGTCGGCTGTTTGATGGACGGTTCCTCCACTTTCAGTGCTGCTGCTGCTGATCACACGGTATCGAAGGCGCGGTGAGAGACGCTTTGGAGAGGGAGGAGAGGAGAGGGGAAATTGGCTCTGGTAATGGCAAACAGCGACCACGTGTGGCTTGTGGAAACGTGAATACAACCTGTTTCTGTGTAGAGAAAGAGAAGAGGGTTCATGTAACATGGATAAAACCAGCAGGTGGATTGCAATGAATGCCTGCGTAATCATAGCTGCAGGTAGTTACGCAACAAACCAAACGGTTAATCATCATGTGCGGAAGCTTGGTTAAACACACATCTAACTGTACATATGCAGAGGTTGAAAGTAACTACATTTACTCAGGGACTTGTACTTTACTTGTATTTCCATGTAATGCTACTTTATACTCCACTATATTTAAAAGGGAAATATTCTGATGTTACTCCACTACATTTAATTAACAGCTTAAGCTACTTTTAACAAAATGCATCTCTAAAACATTCACTTTTTTTCAGAACCTTGTTTCAGTAAAATGCTACTTGATCAGCGATGTTATCTAGAAATGTCACATATCAATATAATTTTTCTGCAAAATAATTATATATAATAATAATAACTTTGTGTACTTTAAGTAGCCTACATCTTGCTGGTAATACTTTTATGCTTTTGCAAGAAGGACTTTTACAATGATGTATTGGTACTTTTACTCAAGTAAAGCATCTGAATACTTCTTCCACCTCTGTAAATGGGCCTAAAGACGCAGCTGTGTAAGTCAAAACTATGTTTAAAAATCATTGTTGACTTTTAGGGAAATATTGTATACGCCTTGCCAAGAGCTAGCTAGTTCAGCTAACTTTCGCTAACGGTTAATGTGAAGCAAAAGCTAGTTAGCAGAGGGCTAGCTTGTTTAAGCATACATACTGAAAGCAAAGATAAACAGCTAACCAGCCGTTGTCCACGGGTTAAAGAATGTATACATGTATTACAGGTAAAGCTAAATTAACTTAATATATGCAGCTGTAATATAGACTTACAAAACTGTACTGTTTCCGGTCACTGTCATTGCTCAAGCTGTTTTCCACAGGTCTGCTGTGCACCAAAAAGCAGACAGATACAGTTGGCAACATATAGCTAAAATAGAGTTACTTACATTTGCCATGTTGCCAGTAACATGACATCAAATGAATGACAATTCCTTGTTCTGTAAATTTTGTGTTCACAACTTGTTTCCCCTGCAAAAAAGAATGTGCTTTTTCTTTCATCCAATACCTGAAGGACTACTTCTGTATACATAGTTGTTTGAGAGATTGAGAATCTGATACCATCGATTTCACGGATTCAGTTAGGATTAATAGTTGTTGACAGTAGTGCTATTTTTAACTCGCTGCAGAATTGAAAATATGGAAGTAAAAGTATTTTGCAGTTTAGAACAAAGGCAGCTCGCAGTGCATGCTTAGCCTTTTAGTGCCACTACAGTTCAATTGATTGTGACTCTGGTCTCAATATAGCACATATACTTGTGCACTGACAGTATTTACTCACTACAGTATATTATTACTAACAGTGTGTAGAAGAACTTGGTGCCCTAATCATAATATAAACCCATTACAATCTGCAGCACAGAAACCTTGGTAGGGAGGTATTTGCCGCCAAGCCTCTTAAATAGGCATAAATCAAAGGCCTTGGATCAATTCCCTGTTTCCCATAGGTGAACCACTGTGACACAACACAATCAATTCATGTTCTCTGCTGCAACAGCAAGGAGGGTCGACTGGAATCAGCCCCCATCACACATTAAAACCAACACTGAATCCAAATCAGCTCATTGGTATTCTGTAAAGAGAGTGGATTCAAAAGGTGGTAGAAGCATCTGTTGCTTTCATAAGCTGATATAGTGACAACAACTGTGTCATAAAGCTGATAAACACTGCATTTAGGTGCTGCATGTCATAAAAGATCTAGCAAACCTAAAGGAGAAGAAATATTCATAGCTGCAGGCAGAAGTAATAATTGAAAAGATTGATCCATATAGTGCCGACATACATACACGGCTGCAGTGTATGGTTTAAACAGGGAATGAACAAGACAAACATTCCTGTTGCCCCAATGGAAAACTGTGTTAACTATATTGGAGCACCATATGCAGTGTACTTTATGCCTGTAGCTGGAGTCAGGTCACGGTCAATTGAATTACAGCACACAACCGTGGTCATGTGACCGGGTTTGTGTAAACTATCATTTGACAGGAGGATGGGGCAGGTTGGGGATTAAAGGAGGAGAAGGAGGGCAGTGTGTACAGGTCATGACAGGTGTGTATATGTGTGTGTTCATAACCAATTTAGATGTTGTCTCTCAAAATCCCCAGGAGGGGAAGTAGGCAAAACATTACTGCATTCATAGATTATATTCATTGCTATTAATCACATAATGTGAAATGAGTAGAATTAATCATTTCTTTAGTTACACCATAACTATATACAGGTCGTAATGTTCTCCAAGGTGATAAAATATTATGTGTGTACATAATGTTGCTTTGATCCGCTCTGTGCAGCTCATGCATACATTACATAAACACAGGCAGGATGCTAATGGGATGCCGCAGCAGTAACTGATTAAATCTTTGCTGCCAGAGAAACAAGTAGCCACAGATGCCCATATTTCTCCATTATATGTATTTAAGAGTCATTGGATGGCAATTTTCACTGAACAGAGCCTTTTCAATCGTTCATTAATCCGTTGAATTATTTATGTATTATCTGCTTTCTGGCGGGGGATTGGGAGGAGAAAGAGAAGCAGGGAGAACAAATTCCTATAACTATATGCTAAATGCTTTGAACCCAACCATGAGATATTGACTTAGGATGATTTCACACACACGAACTGACACACAGTAGGCACTTCCAGCTCAGCTTCACCTCTCGCCAATATAACAAACTCACTGTCAGCGGAAAATATGCTGCAGTCAGCAGAGTCGTACGGCTTTATGGCAGCAGAAGAGCTTATAGCTGTCTCTTTGTCGCTGTATTCCTCTACTTGTGGTCCCATCGGATGTTCAGCACCTAATGAAAACGTGTTGAATGGCTCACTCACTCACTGTCATCTGTGCACTACCACACTTGCCTCTCTTTTAGTGGATGTAAGTAAGTTGGTGTTGATGGATTGTTTTTGGACAACATTATTTACAATTCAAATGACAACTTAAACATAGGTTTTTCTAAGCCAACAACCTGTCTTTTCTCTTAAAGTTGGCTCCAAGTAAACAGCCATTTTACACTTGTCTAGTGTCTGTTGATACTTAACTAAAGATGGGAAAGGCCAGCGCCATATAAAGAGAATCTATCTATCTATCTATATGGCGCTGGGAAAGGCTAATGCATTTTAAAGCTTGTATTCTGTCACCCTCTCCTGGTTGAGTTGTGTAATTACAACTTCTATGTATATGATGAAAGATTGCAGAATATCAATGAGGATATTCTATAACCAATCATTCAGTGAAATACCTTTTTCTAGGATCGTTGTGCGGATAAAAGTGCTCAACATAGGTTCAAGGAATGTTTTTGGTTGTAATATAGGTTATCACATGGTCATGCAAACAAACCTTTAGAAACTTTAATCATCAACTGATGGTTCACTGCCAGTATTTCACCAAATGGGAAAAGGTCCAACTTAGAAAACCAGTTCAGAAAAATCCTTAGAAAAAACATTCAATCAATTACAAACATCACTTTATATGACAAAAGGCCATCTAAAAATGTACTGTGTACTATACAGCTGAACATCAAGCTTTGCATAAACACTAGCCATATCATAAATATTACTAATATGACTTCAGTTTAATTAAAAGCACAGATCTTATGTTCCTATAAATTATCTTTTTATTTCAAAAGTCCCTTCCATCACACCACCAGCATGTCAGCAGGGGGAGGCTTTAAAGGAATCTGGCCGAGAGTAAACCTCTTAGCCTTAAACTGATTCAGTTCCTCTGCAGTCATAATGCTCACATGTGAAAACAGACTGTCTGAAGCTCCACCCGCAGGCCCGGCTCCTGCTGCCGGGGGAACAGCAGTCGCCCCAAACCCTCCGCTTGCCGCCGTAGGTGCCGCAGCACCAAAACAGCCCCCAAATCCTGCTCCAGTGTTTGACGTCGAGGAGAAAGTGAACTCAGAGGCAGAGCCGAATCCTGAAGTTGCTGCTGGCTTATCGGTGGTCGGAGCAGCAAAGGAGAAAGTAGATGGAGAAGCGGCTCCAAATCCAGAGGGAGGTTGTGTAGGAGCTGCTAAGGCACTGCCAAACCCTGTGGAGGAGGGCAGTGCAGCCGAAGGTCCAAACCCTCCACTCGGAGCAGCAAAGCTGAAGGAGTCAGCCGCTGCTGGAGCCCCGAAGCCTACATGGTCAGAAAGATTTAGAATGAACAAAGAAGCAATGGACTCTGCTTTCACACGAGATGAGGGGAACCACTGTCAGGTAGATATGACTCTACACTACTTCTATTGTATTTACTTGCACCATTTTATCTGTTTTATTTTGTTGCCCTTTTGAAGGAGCCTGTGACCTAAGATTTTCATCGACATAACTACACTGTATCTAAGCACACATGACGATCAAAGCCTTGAATCTACAGTAAGGCTGTACGACATTGGAGGAAAAAATGACACTGCATTTTTTTTATTCCTGAGAAATAAATTGCCACAGGATTAATTACAAATGATTGTGATTGAGAACACACAACCTTTCAAATACAGGATTTGGAGTTATTTGCCAGGATATTTATTGGCGCTGGTTTCCTTTGATCATATAAAGGAATGACTTTGCTGACTCTCTGCCTTTACAAAAAAACAATACTTATAACTAACCTTTGGTTTCCACGCTGGATGTAGACGATCCAAATCCAGCCAATGTTGCTAAACCAAAGCCACCTGAAGGTGCCTGAGGTGCTGGGTTGTTTATCTCTGCAAGCTGCAAGGAATGGAAGTTATTTGAAAATGTATTTCATAAACATACAAATTGAATTGAATACTCATTGTTACAGCAAGAGTGTGTGTGTGTGTGTGTGTGTGTGTGTGTGTGTGTGTGTGTGTGTGTGTGTGTGTGTGTGTGTGTGTGTGTGTGTGTGTGTGTGTGTGTGTGTGTGTGTGTGTGTGTGTGTCTCACCAAAGCAGCGCGGGTGGCTGGATTCATAACCTTCAGTTCCTGGACTCTGCTTCTCCACTGGTTGAGCAACTGAGTGATACCGTTAACCTAAACCCCAGATAAAAACATTTACATTAAAAGAACACCCATTATCTTTACTGCAAAGAATACTTAAGAGCCTAAAGACAAATATAAGGAAAGACTATAAGCACTTACGTATCCCTGAAGATCTCCGGACTCTCTTGTGGAGTAATATTCCAGTCGGAGCTCTTCTGGAGAAAGATCAGTGAAACCTGTAGACAAGAAACATCAAACATTATCAGGTCTAGTGTCTACAAAGAAAAAACGATTGGTGATTAGATGTGGATTTACACTGACCAGATAAAGGCGCCTTGGAGTAGGAATAACATGAGAAGCCCCACTGGCCCGAGCTCTCCCAACTATCCATGTCCGACTGTACGATCTCCCTGAGTGACAGTGAGACAGACATGAAGTTAATCAATCCTGATGCTCACACATTGCACATTACACAAAACGTAATAAAAAGAAACAAGGACCGTACAGTTTTTTGTCATCATCATCCTCTCCAGCTGGCACCTGCTTTTCTCCTCCTCTTCCTCCCCTGTCGAAGGTGCTGGGAGTGTCAAGCGCTGAAAATCGGTTTTGAGCAGAGAAGCTATACTCGGAGCTCTTCACGTTATCACTCCTCCCGCCACCTCCTCGGCCCCAGTCATTGCCGCCTCCTCCTCCTCCACCCCCTCCTCCTTTGCCCCAGTCATTTCCTCCACCCCCTCCTCCTTTGCCCCAGTCATTTCCTCCACCCCCTCCTCCTTTGCCCCAGTCATTTCCTCCACCACCTCCTCTACCCCAGTCATTTCCTCCTCCTCCACCTCCTGCTGCTGCTTCCTTTCCCCAGTCAGCTCCTCCGCTTCCAGCTCCTCCTCGACCCCACTCCTCAGTTCCGTGAGAGGAGAAAGATGACGGCTGGATGTAGGCTGCTTTTTGCTGGGAGGGATTCACCCAAACTCTGTTTCCAAACCCTGAAACCAACATGCACACAGTTGTTGAATCATTCAAATAAACGCCACCACTACGGCCACTTCTGCACGTAATGCCATCTTTAGTATGACTGCAGGGATTTTGAGTCACTGGGTCACATGACATTGATCTATTGAACAAACTAATGAAAGTGTGCCAGATAACACACGTTACTATATATTGTTAGCATAACTTTTGCAAATAGGGGCAAGTTAGCACAGGTAGAGTTTTTTTCAAAAATCACATTGGCTTTGAGTAAGTCATATGGTAATTTGTCGAAGGCTGACTGTCTGTCGAATACCCAACCTATAACTAATTTTAAACGGTTTCACAGAGACGTTGATTAAGCTTTATTTACATTTTGCCAGACGAGGTGTTTGTTTGCAGCGCTGTTCAATTGCACCATAAGGATTGGCGTTCCTAATTAGTTTTTAATCTTATTAACAGTGGTGTAAAGTGAATAAGTACTACTACTAAAGTACTGTACTTATGTACAATTTTTTGCTACTTTGAACTTCTACCCCACCACAATTCAGAGGTAAATCGTGTACTTTTACTCCACTACATTTATTTAATATACCTTTAGTTACTTTACAGATTTCTATTAATGATGTAAAAATATAATCAAGTGTTAAGTCAGTCTTTAGTTCCACCTGGAGTAAATTCACAAGCTACCCTCCAGTATACAAAGTCATTCAAACTAGCTGCACCTTTACCAGCTATGAGAACACTTTCATGATCTATCATTATCAAACATATCATATATATTATTCTGAAATGGACCAAACTGCACAAAGACTGCTTACTTTTGGTACTTTAAGTATATTTTGATGCTAATACTTTTCTACTTTTACTTAAGTTACATTTTGAATGCAGGACTTTTACTGTAACAGAGTATTCCTACACTCTGGTACTTCTACTTTTACTCAAGTACAAGAGTACTTTTACTCAAGTACAAGATCTGAGAGTACTTCTGCTTTTACTCAAGTACAAGATCTGAGTACTTCTACTTTTACTCAAGTACAAGATCTGAGTACTTCTTCGACCTCTGCCTATTTGTTTTAGTCCAGTAAAAGTACCTTTATGCTTGAATCGATTAACTAGCTAAGTAAGAATATGTTACAGCCTACTCAAAAGGCACACAAATAAAAGTAAACAATCCTAGTGTGAAGTCAATGATGGAGAAACGAAAGTAAATGTTGCCTGCTACGTAGTTACGTCAACTTCGCCGGTATCTTACTGGATAGGTTTCAATAGAAGAAACAGCTGCAGGAAATGTAAACAACTTTAAATGTTCTCCTTGTGTTCTCCTTGTGTTCACCTCCTCCTCCTCCTCCTCCTCCTCCTCCTCCTCCTCTGGGCTGTTGCTGAGCAGAAGAGCGGTTGTTGTAGTTGTTGTTGTTGTTGTATCCTCCTCCTCCACCTCCTCCACCTCCTCCTCCTCCTTCTCCCGGGTGCTCATTCCAACATTTGTCCCCGTATCGACACCGTCCCTGGAGGAAGAAGTTGCACACGGTCATTTCCACACACTCCTTTTTCGCTGAGCGTCCAAATGTCGGCAGCCACACTCGGCAGTGTTTTCGTGCGGCTCAGGAATCTCACACAGCATTGTGTCGCAGGACTTCTACGTCATCGCTCACTAGTGACCCCAGGTGGACGGTGATGGATATCCTTCAATTACTTCAATGTTGCATTTGGTAAATGTGGGGTTTATTTGGATTTCGTTTATAATAATGTATTAGTGTTTTTGTGCCTTAATGCTTATCTTTACCCCTGGCTCTTATTGGATGTATTATTTATGTTTCGTGTCTTATTGTGAATTAATGTCTAGTTTAAAGTAGCATATTGTAAAAGATTTACATGGTGGCTGTTTCTTCATGGTTATGGAGACCTTTCTCTTACCTTTTCTTAAGTACAAAGTCTGAGTGCTTCTTCTTCCTCGAAAAAATAAATAAACCAAATAGAAAATCAATCAATCAATCAATCAATGTTTATTTATATAGCCCACAATATCACAAATGTTACATTTGTCTCAGTGGACCTCACAGTTTGTACAGAATATCAGTATGGCAATACGACACCCTCTGTCCTTATACCCTCACATCGTACAAGGAAAAACTTCCAGAGGAAAATCACAGTTTAAAGGGGACATGGGAGAAACCTCAGTGAGAGCAACAGAGGAGGGATCCCTCTCCCAGGACGGACAGACGTGCAATAGGTGCCGTGTGTAAATTGAAAAGATAATACATTGTACAGCGTAGGTAGACCAAATGTTTGGAAATACACAAGGATGTCAACAATCCTGTGAGAGCCATCAGGGAAGTAGTATGATGAGAGTCAGGCAGGACCGCAGAGACAGGTTCAGCCACGACTCGAAGTCCAGGACTCAAATCCAGAACTCAGGATAGAGGATCCAGGACTCAGGACCGCAGCAAGAGGATCAGCCACGACACAGGATCCTGGCGTAGATAGACACCAAAAATAAATTTGGGGGAAGCTGGGTTATTCGGAACATGAAAGTACACAGGCACAGACAGACGGAAGGAAGAATTAAGGTGTAAAGAAGTCAAATGTTTTTTAAAACATGAGATCTTTGACATCTCATATATGAGCTATCGTCCCTCTATTTAAAAAAAAAAACTGTCCATGATCAAAGACTCATTTCACTTCAGTGTGATAGCAGGCCACACCAAGTATTTACTCGTTGGTACCTTGACTTTACTTGAGTATTTCTGCAATTTATATACTGTGTCTCTGCTCAGGAACATGAGCCTGTATTTCTGATTTCTAGTTTTTTTATCTTTATTATTTGATTCTTATTCATGCTTATTGAGTGATATTAAGCTATATTTGGCTCTTTGCTGTAACAACTGTTCATGTCCCCTCTGTAGGACGACTACAGGTATTCTGATTCTGAATTTCCCCAATTTGGGATCAATAGTAGTTTGATGTATCCAGTAGTGGGCGCTAACGCCTGGTTGCCACCGGCTCTAAAAACAGAAAACACAGTCGAAGAAGCTACTTTTCATTGTCCATATTACAAAGCATACAATCAATAACAACTACTAGAGAAGACATTCTCATAGAACTGAATCATAGCCTGTTAAGACTGCACAGAAGTGGCATAGATCTTCAGTTCTGCTGGGTGCCTGCACATGAGGGGGTGAAAGGGAACAAGTGTGCTGATAGATTAGCAAAAACTGCACTACAAAAGCAAATAACACTACCAGTTCAACTTGGTAAAGGAGAAGGAAAAGCAGTCATTAAGAAGAAAGGGATGGATATCTGGCAGAAAAGGTGGGAGAAAGACCAGAAAGGCAAGGACTATCACAAAGTACAAAATACAATTACAATTAATATTCATAAAGAAAGAAACAGAAGGGAGGAAATCATGATGGCTAGACTCCGAATAAATCACACGGCTTTGAACAGTACGCTGTATATCATGGGGAAAAGTGACAGTAACAAGTGTGGGAACTGTGCAGTAAAAGAAGATATGTAGAACATATATTGTGACATCTATAAAGCGGAAAGAGAACAATTAAAGGCTAAAGTCTTGGAGGCAGAGAGGGAGTGGAGTGTGGTTGGTGTTTTGGGAACAAAAGGAGAGGGAGTAAAACCTACCAGAAAGGCACTGTTTAAATTCTTGAGTGAAACTGGGGTAGGAAAAATAATTTAACATTAGGTCAGGAAAGAACATAGATTTGTTTTGTTTTTTGTTTTGTTTTATTTACTTAATGGTTTTATTGATTGATTGATTTATTTTTAATTTAATTTTGATTAGAACATAGGTTAATGAGTTGGAATGATGTGATGATGCATACTCATGTACAGTAGGTGGCGGTATGCACCTTTTAAGTTGTTTGCAATCCGCCAAAAGCAAGAGAAGAAGAAGAAGAAGAAGAAGTTACTTCGCGCATGCGCAGTGACACTATAAATGCTAGCAGAGCAGAACGGATGTGTCTGACATTAAAGACTCGATTGACAGCTCGTAAACCTCCTGATTTAAGTAAGTAACTTCAATCAAATGTACCAGTAACTACCAAAGAGTGTATTTTTACCATTAATGTATTATGAGTGTCATTAGTGTGTTTACATGGCGCACAATGAGTTGTTCCGTGTTGCCTGTTAGCTAACGTTAGTTAGGCTAAACAACAACAAAGCGAGCAAATGCTAAGGATAATATCCAAGTTATAACCAGTGGTGTAAAGTAACTAAGTAGATTAACTCAAGTACTGTACTTAAGTACAATCCAGAGGTACTTGTACTTTACTTGAGTATTTCCATTTTCTGCCACTTTGTACTTCTACTCCACTACAATGCAGCCACTACATTGTGTGTGTGTGTGCGTGTGTGTGTGTGTGTGTGTGTGTGTGTGTGTGTGTGTGTGTGTGTGTGTGTGTGTGTGTGTGTGTGTGTGTGTGTGTGTGTGTGTGTGTGTGTGTGTGTGTGTGTGTGTGTGTGTGTGTGTGTGTGTGTGTGTGTGTGTGTGTGTGTGTGTGTGTGTGTGTGTGTGTGTGTGTGTGTGTGTGTGTGTGTGTGTGTGTGTGTGTGTGTGTGTGTGTGTGTGTGTGTGCTGTAGGCTAGACATGGGAAAAGGCTGTAAAGTGGTGGTGTGTGGACAGGCAGCGGTGGGAAAGACTGCCATCCTGGAGCAGCTGCTGTACGGAAACCACTCTGTAGGTGAGTTATGCATTAACGTTAATAATGAGAAAATAACGTACCATTATACATGCGGGTCACTGGATTCACATGGGTTTAAAGTAGTAACATGTGTGTAGACTTAGAGGTTTTGCAAATATTTAAACAGATCTGCATATATACAAACAAACGCCACGATACCATTTTTTTTCTTCTTATAACTGTTTGTAAAATCCACACTAGGGAGATTATTACATATTATTTTCATTTACTTTAATATCTATTCCCAGATTTCTTTTTACTTATTGTAGAATTCATTTGTATATTTTGCAGATCCCTTTTAAGCAAAGTTCAGCATTTGTGTGAAGGTGTTTTTCATTAAGAGATTTCAAATCAACACTTCAATTGTCGATCCTTTCTCCTTCCTTTTCTTTCTACGTTTACATTAAGAGCCAGTTTCACTTTTACACTTACATGTCAAATGATAAATAACAACCAGAAATATATACTGTAAATACTTTTGACTGTATATACAAATGTAACAATCAAATTGCTCTCTTGAACTACTCTTAACCTGTATCTAGATTTTAATTTGGCCAGGGGCTGTGCAATATTTTGGAAATAACCACATGACATAGTTTCCTCACAACTCTTCTGAATGGATGCCTGTGTATCAATCCACTACATACTCATGGCATGTCCATGTTAAAAGAGTATTTGATCGATACGAAAAACAACACTAACGCATATATTATTTCTGTATTTATTCATGTCCTCTTACAGTATATGTATTTCTATATAATGTGTGCTCCAACGTCAGGTAATCAACATGATCTGCTGTAGATAGATACTCTATTCTTCCCAATTATTTAGTTCAAGCAGCAGTGTTGTCAAGCATTACACGAGTTCAGCATCTGAATCAGAAATCTTTATTTGTACCACAACGGGGAAATTCACTTGATTATGTAGAGGAGGGGGGAGGGGTAGAATGTATGGAGAGGGGGCATGCAGCAGGAAGTAGAAGCATTTAAAAAGCAAACATATCACAGTAAAAGCACACACTTAAAAACAATGCAATAATGACCAATTAAAATACATTGCCATGTGACAATTACGACAGCAGATAACGTGATAGAGTATGCACACGTTATTAATAACACAATAAGTAGCAAAAAACTAAAATAGCAGATTATAGAAAACAAAGTATAAGTCTAATTTAAGAAGTTTCTGAAACTTAAAAAAATATTTTTTGAGAGGGAACCGGAGTACCCGGGGTAAACCCTAAATGGAGAAGATGTTCAGCACCTCCTCCACCTGCAGCTGCTGCTGTGCTGCTTCACCGCACCACTACGAGCACAATGAAGATAGCAAGCAGACCTGCAATGAACAGGACCTTGGGCAGTTCTTTCTTCCAGCTGGAGGAAGCCTTGGTTGCCAGTTGTGCAGAGAGCTGTTTGATATGGGCCTGAAAAGAATGGACGATCGCTGCCTCCACAGGCGGATCCTGTTGTAAAATCAGAGTCTCCAGACTTGTCTTGCCGCTAAACGTCTTCTGCAGTCCTTTCAGCACATCCTTGCACACTTTCTTCATGCTCCTGACGTTGGGGCAGAAGCCTTTAGTGATGGCGAGTCCCTCCATGGTTTGGTTCACCAGCCTCTTTATGTGGGCGGTCCAGTCCGCCGTGCTGCGATTCTCCAGAGCGTGGCACTTGAGCATCAGTTTCACCGTCAGCAGGGTGACAAACATCCGAAGCTGGTTCTCACTCTCTGCCTCGCATTCAGACTCAGACAGTGCTTGATCCCTGGCCTTCTCTGTTGCTCTCTGTGCGTCTGGATACTCTGCAACACATCTGTACCCTGCTCTCGCAGCAGCACGTACTGATACTGCTCCGACTACTGCTACTGCTGTTGATGCTACTACTGCTACTGCTACTACTGGTGTTACTGCTGCTGCTGCTAGTGTTGCTGCTAGTCCTACTGATGCTAGTCCTACTACAGCTAGTCCTACTGCTGATACTCCTGCTGATAGCCCTTCTGCGGCTACTCCTGCTGCTCCTACTCCTGCTGCTTTTCCTGCAATGTTGGTTAAAGATTTCATTTGTCCTGGCTCTTTTTCTTCAACATTAAGAGAACTTGTCCAACCATTGTTACTCTGCCAAAAAGAGCTCCTAACAATACACCTGTTGCAATGCCTGCCAGTTTGATATTAAGCCTTTTAAATACTTTAGTTTGCTCTCTGACTTCTGACTTGATTGTCTTAAGGTTATCTACGTATACAAATAAAACCAAAATCCTAATTGCTCAATCATTGTGATTTAAATAGGAAAGTTGTTGCATTATCATAATAAGAGAACCAAGGTTACCCACTATAAAACACATATAACTAAAAAGCTACAACATCTGTATTATCAAATGTAATGTGCAGTGTTGTGAAATAACTCCAAGAAAGGAACTTACCGGCCATGTTACCACTGTTCACTGGTCCAATGGTTAGTCTGTGTTGTGAAGGTGAACTAGTCTTAACGTTTCTCAGTTTGCTCTGATGTTCGAAAGGCTGCTACTTCATTCAAAATTCTAGCGGCTTTGAAGCATGGGGCTGTGACATCATAATACGGCTGTGACATCATCGGCTGTGACATCCTCATATTCAAATATCCTATGGCTGTGACATCACATTCTAGAATCCTGAAGCCCTTAAAAATGGCTTTTACGTACTAGCTTTTACTGCCCTGATATGACACTTATGCTGTGTTCACACCGGACGCGATGCGAATATTCGCTTCGCTCTAATCGCTCCTATCGCATCGCTCTAAACCAGGGGTGGGGAACCTTTTTCCTCTCAAGGGCCATATATATTTTTTCAACATCCTCCGAGGGTCGTTTACAAATGATTGACCTCTGCTTAAAAATACTAAAATCACAGCCCATTAATTTGGCCTGTCTTTCATGCTGTGCAAAGAAAAAGCAACGACTTAATCCAGATATCTTACCATGACTTGCGCTTCCATGCACATGCACGGTTGACCACCAAAACAGAAAGATATGGACACAAGATGTGTGCAAAAAATTAAGGGATCTATGGATACATCTCTCAACCTCCATATGAAACAGAACTGTAAGCAGATTTATTTTTCTTTATGGATATTTTACAAATCACTCCCCTTTCAAACTGTATTCTTGTTTATTAATAACAACTTTCTTTTACTGTCATAGCATTGTATACCTGTTTACAACTATAATGATCATATAAAGATTTGCCTTTACCTCACTGGTTGGAGAAAAAGCTTCTTATATTCGTTAGCATAGCTAGCTAACCAGATGCTAATAACAACAAAGTTATTGACTGTATGATCAGTATGACAGATGAACAGATCGCCACTGGGCTTTTTAACTAAAGACAGAGCCACGCAAAAACTGCGGCATGTGTACGGCTCCTTATGGGTACTGATATTTCTGAAATGCCGGAGCGGGGTTCTGGTGCTCTCCATCAGAACTGCACCCGTCAGACTCAGACGAGACATATACCACGTGATGACACGATAGGCTTGTGTTGTGTTCAAGGACCCTGACATTGGCCAGGAAAAACAGGCACTCGCTCGTTTAATTATTTTGCGGTCTAGATTTCTTTTTTTTTCTTCTTTTTTGCGTGTGTTACCTCGAGGGCCGTATCAAATTGTCTCGCGGGTCGTATACGGCCCGGGGGCCGGAGGTTCCCCACCCCTGCTCTAAACGCTCAAGTTTCACCGCGGCTGTCAGCTGTGTTTACTCGAATCATTCAAACAAGACGTGCTGGCTCGGGGGCTAAAACTACAGCAAAATGAACATATTTGACAGTGATTTAATTGTAATACACGTTTCAAAAATGATGCCGAAGTAACAACCATGAATTAATGCTTTGACAAGTCTGCAGACAGACGGCAGGCGAAAAACCTTTTTAAAATGCGTGTTTTCTGAATGGAGATTGGCTAAGCTAACGTTGTATTTGCTCCGTCCACACTTACAACAACGGACATAAATACAGACATAAATAAAGCAGCGACTATATTCGCCATGACACAGACAGTCTGTGGTTTGTACTTGTTTAACTTTTGTCCAGTTTCTGAACAGATGTGCTAACAGCTAACGGCTGATGTTTTCTGGTTGAACGTCAGTGGCGGCAGGCTGAGATCCTCACCGCTGATTGGCTACCGCGAGTTCGCATCACACGAATATGACGCTCGAGTTGAAAAAAATTGAACTCGAGTGTTTGTCGCGGCCCCCTTCAATCGCGTAGCGGAATTTGCGTCCACCGCTTCATGCTAGCCGTCGCAGTGAATTTGCGTCTGTCCATGTCTGCATTGACTTTACATGTAATCCCGCCTCCCCCAAACATCGCACCGCACCGCACACTTTTGAACTTCAAAATTATTTGAGGAGCAGGTAACATTACCAAATTGAAAATAAATTGTACCAAAATGAAAAGTAAATTGCAAAAGTGTTTATAAGAGAAACCTTCTCATGTATATGCGAACACACGTGTTCACTGTGCAGATACCGTTAATCAACAACCAATGGAAAACAACATCATCTGTGCCTGCTGATACACCATCAAATCAGACGTCCTGTTGCATGCTTACGAACACACACATGCGGAGTGTGATGTCCGAGCCTCCTCAGTGCTGCATCTGTCTGGATCCCTTTCTCCTTCCTGAGTGTGTGTTGTGTTTCCTGCAGGCTCTGAGTCCAGTGAGACGCAGGAGGATGTGTACGTGGCGTCGGTGGAGACGGACCGTGGTGTGAAGGAGCAGCTGAGGCTTTACGACACCAAAGGTCTGCACGACGGACAGGATCTCCCCAAACACTACTACTCTGTGGCGGACGGATTCGTGCTCGTCTACAGCGTGGACAGCGTGGAGTCCTTCAAGAAGGTGGACGTCCTGAAGAAGGAGATAGACAAGTCCAGAGATAAGAAAGAGGTGGGTCTTCTGCTGCATTGAGCCTTGGATATAATATTTGTATTAGCTTAAGCTGTAGGTTTTGTACATGTGACAATAAAGCCTTTGAATTCTTAAAGGTCACCTATTATGCAAAATCCACTTTTTCAGTCCTGATCCATTTATATAAAAACCTGTCTGAAAGTTAGCTGATCAGATGTTGGCCACTTAATGATGCCATAACGATGTGTTGGCTTGTGTAACCATTAGCCAATCAGCAACCAAGGTAACCCTCCTATACCTCATTCACACCAACGGTGTTTCAGGGCCGGTTCGGAGCTGGAGCTTGAAAAGCACCGGGTTTTCCTGTTCACACCGCAGCGGAGCAACCTCTTAGCTCCGGAATCCAGTTCATTTCGAGCACCAAAAAATTGTCCGGCTGGAGCAAAAGCACAACATACGTCACGCTTACGTCGAGGCGGGGGCGGGGGCGGGATCAACTCCTGAACAACAACAAAAAGCCAGCGTTATATCCAGTTTGTACACAACGATGGAGAAACTTAACAAGCAGCAGTGGTCCACTGAAGAGACCAGCTACCTACTGGGAATCTGGTCTTCCGCAGAGGTACAGAGGAAGCTGGAGCACAATCTGCCATTGTTGTTGTCGTCGGTGTCAGCTGTGAGGGGTTTCCGCGCGGTTTGGCTTTATGAAGCAGGCACGCAAACGGTTACGTCATGACGCAAACGATGACGCAATGACGCAGCACCAGTCGGACTCTGGGCAGTGTGAACAGAGCCAGAGCTAAACCGAAGAACCGGTTCTGAACCTGAAAAGCTCTAGCACGGAGCTTGAACCGGAGTTGCGTTGGTGTGAATGAGGTACTAGAGCACCATTGTGTTCTTTTTAACCAAATCTCTCTCAGAGGGGCGTGGGGAGGGGCTCCTTTTTTTCATCTAAAGTAACAGACAGAGAATCAGCACTTTTGAAACAGGGCTGAAACAGAGGGGATTATGGGATGCTGCAATGATCCGTTTGGTGTTTGGAGCCAAACACTTCAGAGACATATTTTGTATATATCTGAGACCTATAATATATTGATGAAAAACAGTATCATAGGGGACCTTTAAATCCTGAAATGCTTTATTGTGTCATATCTCTTGCTACTGTAGAGTGCATCATCTAAAATCTGTAAAAAAAATGAATAGTATTTGGTGCGTTTGTTCGCAGGTGACGGTCATCGTTCTCGGGAATAAGACGGACCTTCGGGAGCGTCGCCAGGTGGAGCCGGAGGCGGCGCAGCAGTGGGCTCGAGGCGAGAAGGTGAAGCTGTGGGAGGTGAGCGTCACCGAGCGAAACTCCCTCATCGAACCGTTCACGCAGCTCACCAGCCGACTCACGCAGCCGCAGAGCAAATCCACCTTCCCTCTGCCCGGGCGCAAGAGCAAAGGAACGCCGTCCAACGACATCTGAGAGCCAAAAACCCTGAAACGAGTCAGCATCTTACCGCTTCCTGTCCTCTCTTTTTAATGGTTTTCTGAATGTGTTTTGGCCTGAAATAAGATCTGTGGTTAACACAAACTGAAGATATTTTGATTCTACTATATAAAATCAGTCAGTTAATACTCCTACGCCTCCTTGAGTTTAGCGGTGTTGACGTGAAGTCATGTGACCCTGCTGTAGTTCCTTTATAGCCCAACACTAGCTACCTTTAGCTTAGCGGTGGTGACCTGATCCTGCCGAACAAAACGTGTAAGAATCATAAAAGTTTGTTTGCCACAGAGATTATTTTCCGCAATAATCCAAGATCACATAGAGAAATCCCATTGGTTCAGGGAGATGCTGCCTTCAGGGTCAACCTAAAATAATATGACATCCCTACACCACTCTATAAGCATCATAACACACATTAAGTCAGCTATATACTACATCATTGTAGGGGAAAACATTTTAAGAAGAATGCTAATCATCTTTCCTCCTGAGAACCCAAGTCTGTATGATTGATATAAGAAGCTATCATAGTCAGTTTATTACCGTCACTAGATGCAATTTGTAGAAACAGACAGGAGTACCAGAAGGAAGCTAAGCTATGTATTGTTGTGGACATATTTTAGAAACATAAAAACACCATTATGTTTACGCTGTATTTAGAATATTAGCATCCCTTTACTTTGCTGTCAGTTGGCCCTTTTCGATGAAGAACTGTAGCCAATATCTCCTCTCTTCAAAGCCACCAGACTCCATTGGCAAAACTGTAATTGTACACAAATAGGTAGAAAGTGAATCCTGTATTCTCCTGTGTTTACACTAATCCAATGAGTATGCATGTTGTATGTCTTTGTTTACAGCAAACCAAACAGACAGAAGTGTCACCTGTAGCTTCGTCAGTGTTTTTCATTGAAGGTGGAAAACTATCTTTAGCACTTTAGTACCAAAGATTTGACGCAACTCAAACACAGATCTTGTGGATTTACCTTTTATAATAACCACTTATGTTTACCAATTCAACTGAACTGTATAATATAGGTTGTTTCCACTCTATTCAAAGTTGAATGATAGTTTAAGTTGTTCTTTGACTTTTATCTTTGAGACAATTCCCGTATATTTTAAAAAGCCAGTGGTTGCTGAAATTATCTTTATTTATCCCAAGAGATCCCAATCTAGGAGCTCAGTGTGTAGGAATTTGGAAACTCAAAGGTCGCCTGTTCAAGTCCCATTTTCCTAAAGGTCGATACTCCACTTTATTAGTATAACTAAGCCTCTTATTACATTTGGTGATTGTATTTTAGCACCAATCAATCAATTTAGGCAATCCTAACACTAAACTGTGTGCTGTACATATGACTCAAAAAGACGGATTCAAATCCTCCATTAACAAAAAAATACTGTACGCTTAATGTATTTAATCCAGCGTGTAATTAGCCCTATTTCTTACATTGGATTGCACTGGTATGTACATCAGAGGATTAAGGCCACACGTTTTTTTTTTTTTAAATCTGACCAAAAGTAATTCTTTAAAAATGTGTTATCAGAAAACCTTTTTCTCACTTTTTTTACACGGATAAGTCAAAATTCTGAAAAAGGACAAAATAAAAAGTTGGTGACAAAAAAAATACGAGAACTAAAGTCAAAATTCTAAGAAAAATTCAAAAATTCTGAGCAAAGTCAAAAATCTGATTTAAAAAAAAAAGGACAACATTAAAAAAAAGTAAAGATTCTGAAAAAAATTTCATTTTTTTTTTGAAAAAAGTCAAAATTCAGAGTTACGTCAAACACTCAGAAAATAAATTGCCCTAATCCTCTTCCGTAAGTATGCAATCTTTTTATAGCCAGTGTAGATAATTACAGCTACCTGTCACTCTTTCAACACAAACATCATCTCGTTGTATTCAGAAAAGCACTTCAGAAGTATGTCCTTAAATCTGTGGCACCGAACTCACAAAAGCTGCACTCCACCTGTCTTTTTTTCAGACAGATTACTCATCTGTGATGATATTTCCCACGTGATGTGAATGCAGCATTCGTCCAGTCCATCTCATATGAATATATATGTGTATATATTAAGGCCTGGCAGCAATAATACTCATGGTGCTGCGTTTACTTGTGATGTAGTTGCACTCCTGTGTTTTCCAGCCTGTTTAATCCAATAGGGCTAACGTGTCTAACAGTAGAAAATATTTATTTTTAAACTAATTTATTTTTGTCACTTTAATGAACCACATTCCTCGACTTGTTTTGAAAAAATGATGAATCAATGTGAAGGATGATCTGCGCTGTTTCTCTTTGTGTTTCCTTAAAGTAATAATGAATGTGCTGCTAGTAGAACAGAGGTCGTGCATTATTCTAATAAGATGCACTGAATAAAATGTAGCCTCTTATTAAACCCTGTGTGTGTATTTTTACAAACTACAGATGATGAAACAAAGTCAGTCGGCCATTTTTTATTCTTAAGATTCTGCTTTTTGCCTCAGAATTTAGACTTTGATCTTGAAATCATGACTTTTCTCTGAATTTTGAGATTAAAATCTGAATTTCAAGAAAATAATAATTTGATGTCCTGGGCCCAGTAGTTCAAAACTTGTAATTCAATTCAAGTTTATTTATATAGCCCAAAATCACAAATCCTATTTGTCTCAGAGGGCTTCACAAGTCAACGAACACAATTGGCAATATGAAACAATGTTAAAACAACAAACGTATCTTACAAGATCAATGTGAAAATACCAATTTAAAAAGGAACATAACACGACACAAATACAGTTAGAGTACAATAAATACAATTCCATAAAACGAAGTGTCCATGAGGATGTATAAAAGGGGGTTTAAAACCAGTCTTAACTGTATGCTTTACTAAAAAGGAAAGTCTTTAACCTACTCTTAAATGGGTGGACATTGTTTGACTCCCTAATCGTCACTGGAAGTTGATTCCAGAGGAACGGGGCTTGGTAGCCGAAAGCTCGAGAACCTGACTCTGGGATCTTAATGCCCTAGAGGGGCAATAGGAGATTAAAAGATCCTGTAGGTAGGATGGTCCCTGACCATTTAGCGCAGTAATCCCTATCTGATGGGATCAGATTTGGATTTTGGGTAGTTCAAAACCAAAGAACAGGATTAGGATCACTTTGATATCCGATCAGATCAGGAAATCAAATCCAAGCTTTAATCTGGATCAAATCTTCAAACCGACAACACAGGATTGGGATCAGTTTGATCCCAAAACATTGGATTATCTTGATCCCACCAGAGGGGTGGATTTCCAGAGCAAAATGTACTGTACAATTTATTTTAAAATATGTTTCAATATAAATAAGATGGCAAAGTTTGTTAACTGAAATAATACACCATTTTTAGTCTTCATGGGAAATACATTTTATTTTTCATTTTTTGGTCACGTTTGTGGTGGCCTATTTTGTTTTCAACCAAATGTTGATGACATAAATGTTTATGCTCATAAAAGTATCACAACAAAGATTGTCAATCAAAAATGTAATTTAGATTAAAGGGAAAATATCTTCAACCAAAAAAAAGTCCATCATCTGTCATCACCTTTCAAAAGTAATTGCGGACTATGTCTCTGCAATGTGGTCTCTTGTCTTCCTTGTATTATTTTTCATATCCACTAGATGGCAATCGGTAGGATTAAAGCACTGATATTCAGGATCTAGTCATCTTGAAAAGTCTGAATCTGGATCAGGGTGATCCTATCCTGAATTGTTTTGAAATACTGGGACAAAATCTGTCCGAGTTGTCTGATCCTGGATCACAAAAAATGGGATTTCAAAATCTGATCGGATCTGATTGAGATGAAAAGTGTTGAAGTACTGGGCCCCAGGGGCGGATCTAGAAAAATATTCATGGGGTGGTAAGATGGTGGCAGGAGAATTTCAGGGGTGGCATCCCCTGGCAGAAGTATATGCTGATGTAATCGCAGTCATATGTCAATGTTAACTTGGAAAGCCACAATATTGATATTTTAACTCGATAACATCAGGTGACATTATTGTGGCACATCAGTAAAGCCTTACATATAAATATATAAGGTGGCAGACATAATTTAATGAATTTTAACTGAAAGAGTTTGTCTCACTCTTAGACCAGCAGGGGTATCAAATCTATGCAGATTGCTACAATAAGTATATTAATTAACCGTCTCGTCAATGTTTGTCTAAATTAATATGATACTATTAACAATGATATCATTCCTATTTCATTTAATTTCAAACCTTTATTTATCCAGGTGTATCCCATTGAGATAATTGATCTCTTTTCCAAGGGAGACCTGCTCAAGTAGGTTCCACATGAAACATAAAAACATAAACAGAACAACATCTTACAGCATCATTACAGGGTTTACAATTTACATAACTATCCACATGAGCAGGTACCAACAGCTTCCGATTGAGTAGCATCCAACCGAGCTTTAAAAACATTTAGTGGCACCAGATTGCTCAGTTTCCATTTCAATTGCAGAATATTCCAAGACAGTGGAGCTACGCATCTAAAAGCTATCTTCCCTAAGACAGTCCTAGCAGTTGGCACATTTAATAAAACTACAGCATGCGATCTCAGGCAGTAGCCACTTACAATTCGCCGTGAGATCAGGGAGCAGATGTAGGATGGAAGTTTCCCTAACATGGTATCAGGGGCGGTTCTAGGGGAGGGGGGGCAGGGGGGGCCAATGCCCCCCTAACACTGACCTCTGACCCCCCCAAAAATAAAAAGTGAAAAAAATGAAAAATGTATGATTTATTACACGATTTATTGAATGACGGAATAGGCGGAACTAACGTTATTCGTCATTCTAGTCTGACCCATTAGAGCGGTGCACTCAGGACTCATTAGAGCGGTGCACTCACTTTCACTGCCCGGTTGAAGCGCGCAAAAAACAAACACTTTTCATCTCGGATCATCAGAGGCTGTTGCATCCAAGAAAGACTGATTGAAACCTACGTTTTGAGAGACTAAAACGATAATTGAAGGTGAGTTAAACTATTGTATCCGTGTAATTGTAGATGTAAAGTAGAGATGTAACTGTTCTTTGCCTTTATTTTTATATAAATACGATATGGTGTTAGTGCAAAAATTGTACTATAACTTAAGCTCAAGCTAACAGTAATAACTATAAGATATATCTGAAATAAATAAGTGTTCTGAAACTAATACCAATAACTGTATTGCATTGTTTTCTTATGCGCAATTACTTCATACTGTCTAGTTCTCTTTTTCGTCCTGCATTTATTAGTGGTCCCCTCAGAAAATAACTGGCCCCCCAGTGGCCCCCCCAGTCAAATTGGTCTAGAAACGCCACTGCTTTGTATATAAAATGCGATGACCGACGGTATCAAACGCTTTGGACAGGTTAATAAATAGAGCTGCACAACTCTGCTTATTATCTAAAATACGCGCCACATCATTCACCACTTTTATTGTGGCAGTGATGGTGCTATGTTGCTTCCTGAAGCCTGACGGATGTTTAGACAGGATGTCATTTGTACATAAAAACACCTTTACCTGTTCACTCACTAGGCATTCAAGAACCTTAGCCAGAACTGATAATTTAGAGATGGGCCTATAATTATTTAATAAAGTGGCCTCCCCACCTTTTAGTAGAGGCAGGACATAGGCTGAGGGAGAGGTTAAAAAGAGTAGTGAGAGGTGGAGCAATAAAATCTGCAGCTATCTTTAAAAAGAAAGGTTCTACGTCTTAACTGGGTTAAAGCTTCACGAACAACATCAACAGTAAAAGGAGTAAAACTAAAAGGGTTTTCCAAAACACGTTTTTCAGAGTCACAGACTGTAGTGTTCACAGAAGCAGAGTTAGTGACAGAATCAAACAGAGAGCCACAGGACACAAAATGCTCATTAAAACAATTTAACATAGTGGCCCTGTCCGATATAGAGCCAGATGCTGTGGGAGTGCACGGAGGTAGCTCATTACGGATCTCACCGGTGGATATCGATTTTATGGCTTTCCAACATTTTCCAGGATTATTCAGTTTCTTTGTGGTTACTGACAGATAATACTTAGACTTAGCACTTTTTATTTGTGATGTGAAGCTATTCCTTAGCTGCCTAAAGCGCAGCCATTCTACCTCTGAGCCTGATTGCCTAGCCTTTGCCCAGGCCTTGTTTCTCTCATGTAGGAGACTAGATAATTCAGCAGAAAACCAAGGATTGTCTCGTCCCTTTACTCTAAATGTACGCAGGGGTGCATGTCTATCTATAATTTCCATAAAACCAAGATAAAAATAAGACCATGCAGTTTCTACATCAGCACACAGATCGATTTTTCCACAATCAAACCCAAACAGATCATGAACAAAACCCTGCTCCACAAAAGGTTTTTTGTCTCTCTTAATGATAATGCGAGTGTGGCAGCGGGGTGTGGTTTGGGCGCGGGCTGCTGGAGTGAAGGGAGTGGCTCGGCCGGAGGCCAGACAGCTGATCGGAATCAGGTAATCAGTGCCGGAATAAAAGCATGTCGTAACCTGGTTCTGGTCTGTTTGGCAGTAGGTGGGATCCTGGAAGGTAGCCAAAGGACCTGTGAAGGTTCCCACCCGGGCAACGTTTGAGACCCGCCCACGTATATTTTAGTTTGGAGTTAATAAACGCCTGTGTTCAACCAACCTGCTCTTTCCATCCCTATTTGAACCCTGTGTGAGCGGAGAGGCTCACAGCGAGGTTTACCCTTTTGGACTTTAGTGTCCCTAATTGTGGCTACAACACAGTGATCACTCAGGTCATTTGCAAATACTCCCTAAGATGAGTATTTATGGAGAACATTAGTTAAAATGAGATCAATTAGGGAGGATTTATTTGGGGACTTAATGTTTGGGCGAGTAGGACTGTCTATAATCTGAGTAACATTCAGAGAGATACAAAGGTTTTTAAAATCCTCTGACACAGAAGTTAATCAGTCCCAATTAAAATCACCAAGCAGCACTATTTTCTTTGTAATGAAGTTGAGATAAAAGTTTTGCCAATGAAGATAAAGAGTCCTTGACAGCTGAGGGGGGTCTGTAGCAGCCCACCACCATGACCTGTTGACCCTTTGCTACTTCGATATTTCAGGCAAAACATTCTAGTTGTTTACTAATAGATTTGGAAACCATCTTGTTTACATAAAACTTATTTTTCACATAAATGGCAAAGCCACCACCTTTTTTAGGACGGTCGGTACGATATACATTATAACCATTTAAGTAGATGTCAGAGGCCAAAATAGATTTATCTAGCCACGTTTCTGATAAGACAACGACATCAGCATCAGTCGAGCTCGCCCAAATGCGGACAAAATCTAACTTAGGTAACAGACTGCGCACATTTAAGCGAATGAATCCCAACCCAGATCTACAATTAAAATGCATGAGAGGTGACCAGCCGGACGGAGACACCTGGTTGGGCTCAGACGGATGGAGGAGTCACTCTGTAGCTGGAGAATGGCCTGTTTCCTAACATGGAACAAGCTTAGAAGGAGCCAGAGGCATCATCAAGAGTCACTACAAGGCTGGAGACGGAGCTGCATATGGAAGAGGAATCTACTCAACACTAGACATACATGTCGCTGACAGTGAGGGGTACGCCATGACCTTCGAATCAAAGAAGACGGGGAAAAGCTACAAAGTGATCCTGCAAAATCGAATCAATCCTAAAAGAAAAGAGGTATGCCAAAGATCTGACTACTGGCTGATTCCTGTTGGTGCAGGAACGCCTGCCTGGAAGGAGAAACAAATAGCAGAGGGAGCTATTCGACCCTGCGGCATTCTAATTCAGGAGATGAAGAAACGTCGCCGCCACCAACGTCCCCCTCGTCCTCGTCGACGGCGTAAGGGTCTTGCAAAAGCTTTGTTCAGAGCTAATTTTCTAACTTTGACTGTTATCATTTTGTCTGCACAATGTTAAATTTGCTTTGACTTCCAATGTATTGTAAACTATTGAACAAACCAATGAACAAAGCTGATCAACCACAGGGACACTTATCTCTACTTTAGGAACAACAAATTAAACCTTGTTTACATGTTTACTTAATTTGTTTCTACTTAGATGGAGAAAAGCTGATTTTAAAACAAAAAACGAAATCTTGTTTTATAAAATGTATATCTGATGAGTTTATGTTTCTAAATGTCAGCTGCTTTTAACTGTACTGGAAACATAATCATATTACACAGCATATGTAATAGAGAAATTAAGTTATTATTGACCTTGTTTATTAGAGTACTATTTGTCTGTGTCTAATTACTAAAAGTTCAACAGAGTAAGAACATTAGCATCAGATCTTGCTTCTGTAATAATATAAAGTGTCATTATATAGGTATTAATATGTGAACTGACCTTTTCCTGAACCATGCTTGTGTTTATTGTTCAAACCAGCACTCACCCCAAACCATTTTGTGATCACTTCAGGAATTTTTTTCCCAGCCTGTTTTCACAGAAATCATGAGGCTAAGCTGTTTCTGGCTATATAATGTTTAACAACTTTGTGCTTGCTGCACTTTACACTTTGATCAATTTTTCATTTGTTCTTTTATAAATAAAGAGCTGAAATTTATCTTCTCTCAAGTGTTTTATTAGTGCTGGGATTTTGGGGGATTTCCTACAGAGACGCTGTCAAGTTTTAAAACTGGTAGTTCTACTGTCTGCTGATACAGACCACACCCCTTTGGTGCAAAAGTGCTTAGTGTTGAAAAATAAAAACATCTTGATAATTAGAAAATACTAATTATTTGACCAAATTGTAATTGAAGCAAATGGAAAACTTTCTGTAAAAATAATTATGATAAATAAACACATGATAATAACGCTAATCCGAAGTCGTTATGACATTATTATTTTATATATATATATATTATTTTATTGGTATCTTACTATATTTTGATTACAGTGTCTCTGTACTGTTTTAAATTTTTGTTTTATATTTTATGTCTGCTCCATGACATCAAGTCAAATTCCTCGTATGTGTGAACCTACCTGGCAATAAACCCGTTTCTGATTCTGACAGACAAAATGTCAAATTAAGATAAAAACTGAAATAATATGAACAAAGTTTGTTTAAAGCCTCACTGTTATTGTTATGTAGAGAGCCATGTAGTTAAGTGTAGCTGTGCAGTAGTTAAGAAATGACACACAGCCAAGCTTCTTTTGTTAAGTGTACAGGGAAGGCTGTAGAACAGGTTTCCGCGGTTTCTCTATGTTGAAGCAGCACATGTTTTTTTAAGGTGTCAACCTTGAGTCAAAATGAAAGTGTAAGAGAATTCTCTAATCAATTTTTATTCCAAGTTTCTGTTAAAATACTATAAACTACACACACACACGCACGCACGCACGCACGCACGCACGCACGCACGCACGCACGCACACACACACACACACACACACACACACACACACACACACACACACACACACACACACACACACACACACACACACACACACACACACACACACACACACACACACACACACACACACACACACACACACACACACACACACACACACACACACACACACACACACACACACACACACACACAGTGGACTAGGGAAGAGAGACACTTCGCTTGAATCCTCCTCAACCATGTTTAAGGACCAAGATTTAAGAGCAGAAGTTGTATCTTCCATTCTTGGACATGGGGTTAAACCCGATGACAACCTAACAAACAAGAGCACACACGGGGACGGGTAATAACCGGAAAAACATGACATGGAACCTTTGAAAAAAATAAAAAGTTAAATAAAAAATAAAAAGAAGTGACATTTAAAAAAAGGAAGTAACATTTTGAAAGAAAGCAAGATTTTAAAAAAAAAGAGTCAAATTCTGAGAAAAAAGTCTAAATTGAGATGCATTGTGGGACATGTAGTTTATGGGTAACGTGCTTCTGTAAATCATCATGTAACTGTATAATAAACATATAATATTCTTTGCAAGCTCTTGTGGGGCCACAGAAAATGAGGTCACGGGCCAGATTAGGCCCACGGGCCTTGAGTTTGAATTTATTAATTTTTTTAAATACATGAATAAAAAGTTACAGTGCAGTTTAAGATATTAATAGTACAAACAGAAGTTCCACTTTGCACTGATGCCTTTCTTTAAGGTTTCTCTGAACATGAGCTGTATGGCACATACGTCCCGAGCAGCATACACAGAGAAAACCAGCCAGGACAAATTCCCCAGACACTGATTCCCTGGGGTTACTAGCCCCAAATGTTCATTAACCAAAAACGAAACACAACCGCTCAGAGTCAATTAAAAGCAGCCGCAAAAAGATAAGTTTTCAGCCTGGATTTAAAAGTAGTAAGAGTACAGCGGACCTGCAGGTTTCTGGGAGTTTATTCCAGATGTTTGGAGCATAATAACTGAAAGCTGCTTCTCCATGTTTAGTTCTGACTCTGGGGACAGAAAGCTGACCAGTCCCTGAAGACCTGAGAGATCTGGATGGTTCATAATTTAGCAGGAGGTCAGAAAAGTATTTTGGCCCTAAACCATTCAGTGCTTTATAAACCAGTAGCAGTATTTTGAAATCTATTCTTTGACACACAGGAAGCCAGTGGAAAGACTTCAGAACAGGAGTGATCTCATCCACTTTCTTAGTGTTAGTGAGGACTCGAGCAGCAGCGTTCTGAATCAGCTGCAGCTTTCAAATAGATTTTTAGTGAGACCTGTGAAGACACCATTACAGTAGTCCAGTCCACTGAAGAAGATAAAAGCATGGACAAGTCTTTCCAAATCCTGCTGTGACATCAGTCTTTTAATCCTAGATATGTTCTTTAGGTCAGGGGTTCCCAACCCCCGGAGGTGTTACTGCCGGGCCGCGAAATAGCTGTGAGTTTATCGTAATATTTGCAAAATTATAAAAATATTTTATCAAAAAACATTCCATTTTTATTTTATTTTCGCACCTATACCAGTCATATTATTTCATCCAAAACATACAAAATAAATCAAAATTGGTTAGCATAAGGTCTCAGCCTCTCGTGCGCACGAGAAAGTTTCCGGTGCGCCAATAGGAAGTGGAGCACACAGGAGACAACCGTTTCATCGCAGACTGTTATGTTTATGTGGGGAAATGGCAGTGCATACATTATTTGAGATATATTTTGAACTCAGACTTCATTTTAAGAACATTGCGGCCAGGGGGTGTAGATTTTCAGAATTTTGTCAGTGAAGAAGGAGGCAAAGTCATTGCATGCCCGGGTGGATAGAAATGCAGAGGCTACTGACACTGGGGGGTTTGTTAGTCTGTCGACGGTAGCAAACAAGGCATGTGCGTTGTTTTTGTTTTTGGCAATGATATCAGAGAAGAAAGACTGTCGGGCAAATTTCAATTCCAAATTATAAAGGCCAAGTCTCTCTTTATAGATTTCAAAGTGAACCTGGATATTTGTTTTTCGCCACCTGCGTTCAGCTTTTCGACACTCTCTTTTTTCTGCTCTCACGGTCATTGCCTTTCTCCATGGAGATATTTTCTTCCCAGTCACTTCCTTTACCTTAGTTGGAGCAATGGCACCTATAACATTTTGAATTTTTGAATTAAAATGATCTACTAGCTCATTTACTGAGACGTTAGCAGGGGCAAGTGTGGAAGAAAAATTCTGAGTAAACATTTCCCTAGTGTTTTCAGTTAAATATCGCTTTGTGGTTCCCTCTTTTTGAACATTTGTGTGAACAGAAATAGAGCTCTCAAAGAAAACACAGGAATGATCAGTGAGTGCAACATCAGTCACCTCAACCTTAGAGACCCTTTGAGATAATTAAGTCCAGAGTGTGCCCCTTATTGTGCGTGGGCTCCGTCACATGCTGAGCCAGTCCATAGTTATCAAGAACACAAAACAGTTCTTTAGCCCCTCTGTCCTGGGGGTTGTCAACATGGATGTTAAAATCATCAACAATGACTAGATGGCAGACAGCAGTTCAGTAAAGTCACCAAAAAAGCTTGCACAGTATTTAGGGTGTCTATAGATATTTAGGAACAGAGCTCGAGAGGAGCATTTCAGCTGAAGTTCCCATAAGATGTCTTCCTGCATTGAAGGGAATCATTGAACAAATTAGCAACTCCACCTCCTTTCTTATGCATTCTTTCCTGACTCATAAAACTAAAGTTGAGAGGGGTTGATTCGATAAGAACAGCTTCACTGTTATTTTGTTCAATCCAAGTTTCCGTTAAAAACATCAAGTCGAGATTGTGCTCAGTGATAAAATCATTGATTAAAAATGTCTTACCTGCCAAAGACCTGACATTTAATAAAGCTAGTTTAAGTTTGTTAAATACAGCTTGATTTTTTGTGGCAAGCTGTGGCTGACATGGAATCACTTCTAAATGTGATAAACTCACACAAACTTTTGAGCGCCTCCTGTTTCTAAGCTGATTCACCGCTCTTAATCTATTACCTATTGTGGCAGCGGGGTGTGGTTTGGGCGCTGGCTGCTGGAGTGAAGGGAGTGGCTCGGCCGGAGGCCAGACAGCTGATCGGAATCAGGTAATCAGTGCCGGAATAAAAGCATGTCGTAACCTGGTTCTGGTCTGTTTTGCAGTAGGCGGGATCCTGGAAGGTCGCCAAAGGACCTGTGAAGGTTCCCACCCGGGCAACGTTTGAGACCCGTGTATATTTTTGTTTGGAGTTAATAAACGCCTGTGTTCAACCAACCTGCTCTTTCCGTCCCTATTTGAACCCTGTGTGAGCGGAGAGGCTCACAATGGCGCCTGAACAGGGACATCATGTCGGAAGGAGAAACCCCGCTGGGTCAGGTCCTCCAACGTCTTGCTTACATGCAGGAGACCACGACAGCATTACAGCGACAGCAGAGCAAGGCTCTGCTCGGGATCGCCTCGAGCCAGCGCGAGGACCGGGCTCTCCAACGGGAGCTGCTGCAGCGTCCGGCCGCTCGGGAGGCCGATCCCGCTACCAACCTGGCCCGACCGCCTTCAATTGCCCTCCAGAAATTGACGGCAGAGGATGATCCGGAGGCATACCTGGACATTACGGATGTGCATCTCCATCACTGAGGCCGATGCGATGCGCATCTCGATACGTTGCCACGATACGATACATTAACGATACCTTTGAAACACCAGGCGATGCGATACGATACGATTCACCCCTGTTGCGATACAGTTCGATACGATTTGATTCAACATTATGCGATTCGGGGCGATACGATGCGATTCAACACGATGCAAAAATAATGATACTTCAATATGGTACGACAGAGGATTTTTGTTTTATTCCTTATATGCAGAAAATCATACATTAACAAAAAAGTGCTTTACATATTTGGTACTGCACATCCCATCATGCCGTTTATTTTTTTACCTTTAAAAGCTCTCCAGAGTACAATTGTATAACACCTCACAGTTAAACAATGTAAGGATGCATTGCTCATGATTAACAATGTGCAAATAACAGCTACCATAGAGCAATGCCCATACAGCTGCCAGCCTGATGTGCTTAACACTCAGAGGCTAACTCACCAGTGAGCAGAAAGCAGTGGTTTCTATCTGAACAATAAAGAAAACAAATAACCTTTCACAAACAGGTATTTCATAAATGCTTACAGTAAGGAAGACATTTAAATTATTATTGGCCGTCACAGGCTGCTGTAAGCTAAACACCTCTCTCTGACAGAACACCTCACTGAGTGATTTAACTCATACGTCTCACTTTCAGGTTTCTCTTTTCAGCCGCAGACCCCACGTCGCCTCTTTATGTGCGTCGCTAAGTTCCTCGTACTACTTGTGTACTTTAAAGCGGCTCGGCATCGTTAACAATTTGCGAGTGATTTTTCAAGTTGACCGTCTGTAGTAATAGTGCCGCGCACATATACCATCAGGACGTTACTGATGGGGTGCGGCTGCGGAGTGATACTGTGTGTATGCAAGTCCGCATCTAGGACGGATCTATGTATCATGGCTGTTAAATAATAAAGATAGCTCATACAAAGGTCTAAGGATACCTTATTACTCTCCATGACCTGCGGTCAACTATATAGCATAAATGACTATTACACCGTCTTTCTTGAACAATCCGAAGTGTTGCCAAAGGTTTGATTTGTAGGTATTTTTCGGTGCGCTGTGTTTCTCTTTCTCCTCAACTTCCGTGTGTGTTGATAACTGAGACTCTCGTTCTCCGTAGTGGCGAAGCAAATATCAAAGATCGTCTCTGCTGAGCTTTGACAAGATGAGGGGATTTTATATGAATGAATCGGTTTTTTACCGATGCAAAGACGCTACGCAATCGATGCATCGCGAGTTCAACCCGGTTCAACCCAAACTGTAGCCGATGTGCACTCTTTCAACCGGTGCACTCGCATCTTGAACGTTTATGCCGGTGCACCGATGCGAATCGGTGAATCTTAACATCTCTACTGGACATCTTTGAGGGCACAGCGGCGGTGTGCGGGTGGCCGGAGGAGGAGTGGGCAGCGCGGCTATTGCCTCTGCTATCTGGGAGTGCGCAGCTAGTCGCCCACAGCCTGCCATCAGCCTCTCGGCATGTGTACCGGCATCTGAGGAAGGCCATCCTGGACCGGCTTGGCAGCACGCCAGAGGGACATCGCCGCCGGTTCCGGGCCCTCCCCTTTGAGGACGCTGACCGGCCCTTCTCCTACGCGCTCCTGGATGCAGCGATGGGCAGCTAGCGGTGCGGGCAGCCCGGCCACTTCTGACGGGAGTGTCTTCTCATGGAGGTCGGACAGCTGGTTCGGGTTGCAGGACCGCCAGTTGCCTCCCCCGATTTGGAAGGGACGTACCGTATATCGGTATGTATACAGGGGGGTACACACCAGGCTCTGATGGACACGGGCTGTAATCAGACGATGATCCATCAGCCCCTGGTTCCAGGGGCGCCGGAAGCAGGGGGGCCATTGGCCCCCCCACTTTTATGGATCAATTCAAAAATATACGTGTATTTGTGTAAAAAAATATTTTTCCGGGGTTCGAGTTTTTTGTTTGATTTTAAATAAGCAAAGTCTTGGCTTTCAGAATATGAAACTTTTATTTCCAAAAACAAACGATAAATACAGTTTTGAAGCTTGTAAAGGGAAGAAGACAGGCACCTCGCTCTCACTCGGCTCCCCCTCAGCGCAGCAGCAGCAGCAGCTCCCCTCCCCCTCCCTCTCACTGAAATTATTAATGTAAACCTTATAGTAATCTAGATAACACGGCAGGGTCCGTGACAGTTTCATCTGATTTCAAATAAACAAAGTCTTGGCTTTCAGAATATTAAACTTGTTTCGGCAAATCCAGATGATAAATACAACTTTGAAAGCTTGTAACGGCATAATTACAAGAGGAGAACGGAGTAATTTAACGTCACAGGGCATAACAACAGCCGGTGTTTCTCGTCTGTGTGTTTAACACAGACACACTTGCGAGTTTACCCCAGACAAGTAATCCAAACGAAAATATTTTCCCTCCATAGCTACTCTGATCATTTGCCCCGCTAATAATCAATCAGATCGATGGATTCCAGAGAAGAGGAAACTTTGAACGTCTTTTTCTCAAAATTATGACTCGGTGGCAATCATTATATAATGTGACATTTTGCTTAATATTTGGAGTACAACAACAATCCTGATATCATTAGAAAGCTAGGAATCTCCTCTTTCCAACAGTGTATACAACTCAAAATGTGTCTTTGGGTCAATGCGAGCAGTTCAAATATTGCACTAGGTAAAATAAAGCAGGCAAACATAACAGGAAGAATATGTACATTTTAATCCAATCAAAGAGGACTTTGTCACACCATTCAAATGTATCAAGTAGCCTACATTACAACCAATAAAAAAGCTGAGATTTGTTTATTTGTTACGTTGTTCTGTGTGTGGCAGCCGTTAACCTAGAAAGATAAAATTAGCTCGCAAACATGTCAGAAGAACCAGCGCATAAGAAAATGAAATACAGTCAAACTAAACTTAAATTCAACCACTTCAATGTCACATCCCTGACATCCACCACAACTCCGGAGCCTGGACCTTCAACTATAGAACCAGCGCAGCCAGATAAACCCAAAAGCAGCAGCTCTGCGGCCGCAGAGACTGTCAAAACCGCAGGCCTCGTTGAACCGAAACAGGCTGGTTCCGACTGCGTGGAGGCTTGTTGTCGCGACATCGAGACGGGTAAAGCTGCACAGCTAATTGTTGATAAAAAGGAGACCGCTAGATCGTTTGGACAAAGAGAAAGGTACTTTAATGCAGAATGGTACAAAAACCGAGAGTGGCTAATTCTTTGTAAAACCACTAAACGGGCCTTCTGTGAAATTTGCAGATTTGCTGCTGTCAAACGGCTGGTAACTTTCTCAAAATGTGGAGATGACAGTTTTGTAAATACCGGATGTAATAACTGGAAAAAGTGCCCAAGCCTCCTGGACAGCCACGAAAAGTCCAATGTTCACAGAGAGTGTGTTCAAAAAAAGTGTGCTTTCTTCCGTCAAACACCAGTCAACATCCAGCTTGTCCAACAGGAGCGTATTGAGCAGGAAAAAAGAAGAGATGGGATGATGGAGCAGCTGCGCTGTCTGCAGTTTCTAACCCGACAGGGCCTAGCAATCAGGGGGCATGAGGATAAGGAGAGCAATTTCAAAAGGCTAGTAGAACTCGTAGCTGATAAAAACCCCACTCTGAGAAGCTTCATGCTCACCGGGAAATATGCATCACACGAGACAATCAATGAACTCATAAACCAAATGTATCGGGAATCTCTCACCACTTTATTAACAGAAATTAAAAACAATGCAGAACATTATGCAGTTATTGTGGATGAAACTCGCGATTGCTCCGGGCATGAACAATTGTCTCTGACTGTACGATGGGTATCAGCTGATTATGTTGTCCATGAAGACTTCATAGGAATGTATGACTGTCCTAAGACTGACGTATTATCAATAACGCTTACTATTAAGGACATGTTACTGAGATGCGGCCTGGACATTGGTGACATGAGAGGGCAAACCTACGATGGCGCATCTGTTCTACAGGGACAAATGTCAGGTGTGGCCAAACGTTTTAAAGACATCAATCTAGGGATGCAAATTATCGATTAATTCATTAATCATTAGTTGATTGACCTTATCGATCGATTAACGATTAACTGATATAAACGGCTTTTTTCCTGAGAATGTAAATTTCTCACTGTATCGATAGTGTCTTTAACATAAAAAGCTAAATAGCGATAGAATTACTAACAAAGCACTTATATACTAATAAAGGGCTGGCTTTCTAAATGCCAGTTGAGTAGCACTTGAAATGTTTGGCTCTATGAAACCTGATGGACTTATATGATTCTGTTTTCTTAAAGGTTGTATCTTCCTGGTCGAATGCACTTATTGTAAGTCGCTTTGGATAAAAGCGTCAGCTAAATGCAATGTAATGTAATGTAATGTAATGTAAATATTGCTTATTTACTGAATAAAAATGCATGCTATATTGCACAATTGATGTTTTATTGTACCAGTTAGGATAATGTGCAGATAATGGCATTTATGTAGTTTAACAAAATAAATTAAGCACAGAAAATTCAAATACATAAAAAAATAATTGTGCACTGGCTCACCTGTCGCATGTGAAACATTAAGCAAAATAAAATTAATTTTAAATAGAAATCTAAACAATATGGGTAGGCCTAGCCTACACAATATTAAGCCTACAAATTATAATCTGGTTAACTACATATGTAAAACTTGAAACATTAGCAGCAGCATTTATAATCCCCTTTGGTCTGAGAAAGGTAACAGTAAGATAACTAGCCCTGGAAACTTCAAATATATTCTGAACACAACTTAAATCATCCCTGAGGAAGGTGACAGTAACATTAGAGGGCGACCCTTAGAACACTCAAATGAAGATATAGGCTACCTCTCCTGAAACAAAAACATTCCTGTCTCAATGTGTTTTGAATAGGCTCCTGACCTAGACCCCTCTATTTTTGTTCAAGAAAATAAGCATATTAACGTGGTCAGGAGTAAGTCGTGTGCGCAGCCTGTTTACAGTCAGGCCAGCTGCTGAGAATACACGTTCTGATGGGACAGACGTGCCCGGTATGCACAGATATCGTCGTGCCACATTTGCCAGCCTCGGAAATCTTCCTTCATTGACTTTCCACCATTCTGTGGGACTGGAATCAAGGAGTGGTGAGGCATCCTTCAGAAACATGTCCACTTCCTCTTTAATGTCATCGTTGCTGCTGGTGGTATAGTTTTCACCCAGTAGAAGAGTCATAGCAGAAGTGTGTCTCTGAAGTGTAGCTCCCTGGACTGGCACATCATCTCCAGTGGTGGCTTCATTTGTTGATGTGGAGTCCACATGTTCCATAGCCAGTTCAAGCAGTTTGGTATTAGCTGAGATCCTGCTTGCTGGGCTTAGAAATCCCAGGTGCTTATGCCGTGGGTCCAGCATCGTTGCTATCATTGGTGTTGTTGATGTGAGGTCTTCAGACTCAACCTGTTAAAATTAAATAAAGGAGAAAGCTAGCATTAGAGTTTTATTTAATAAGGTTTGACATGACAAGGGTACAACTGCATAAAAACGCAGTTTACACTGTGACAATGTGTTGGTGATAAGTGATTCACCCCATAATCTGTTATATAGCTCAAATGTGATCGAAGAGTTTAATTAATTAATGGCCATAGCTTACCTTCATCCGTTCCCCCAACGAAGTGCGCACTTTAGATTTGAATTCCGCCACTCTGTTGCTGTCTCCATTTGCCATCTTCAGATGCGTGTTAATCAGACTAAATGTGATGGGGTACGTGTTGGATATGGATACCTCCGTCTCTGCTGACATTACAGTAGTTGCACATTGGAGAGCCTCTAGTGCTGGCGCTATGTCCTCCATAAGCTGCCAGAAGTCGTCTCTCAATTCCAGCGTCCTCGCATCTGAAAGCTTGGTCTCTGAGCGGTCTGTTAGCACAGCACACACGGCCCATCGCTGTTCTACGAGTCTGCCAAACATCGCATGTACAGAGTTCCACCTGGTCTTACAGGACTGAATGAGCCGATGAGCTGGTAGCTGCATTTGTCTTTGTTTTGCTTCTAGCGCTTTCGTTGCTGGTGTGCTGTGATTGAAGTGCTTGACCAGCCTGCCAGCAGCTCCAATTACTCGGTTGACACCAGCAGCAGCGAATCCGTCATTGACGGCCAGATTTAAAGTATGAGCAAAGCAACACACTGATTTCCAACTGACTCGTGCGGGGTTGTTTGCTGAAACAATGTTCCGAGCGTTGTCGTGCACACAGGCTACTACACGGCCGGTGAGTCCCCATGACTCCACAGCCTGGTTCAGTTTGGCAGCTAAATTATCAGCTGTATGTCTCTCGGATAAGCTCTCCGTAAGAAGGACTGCCGACTTTACCTGCCAGTCGTTTTCAATATAGTGGCAAGTAATCGTGATGTAGCTTTCTGTAGTCAGTGCTGTCCAACAATCCGTCGTCAGAGCCACATTAGCCGCGGACAAACATGTTTTTAGCTTAGCCTTCTTAATTTCGTAGCGTGCTTCCAAGTTGGAAGTCACGGTCGCTCGCGAAGGGATGTTATATCCTGGCTCCATGAATTGTATCAGCTCCCGAAATCCCTCGGCCTCGGTGGTGCTAATTGGCATTATATCTCTTTCAATCATCCCGCAAATTCTCTGAGTAATGCCGTCTGCTTTTCTTTGGTCGCATACTCGCCTTCCCAGCACAGCAGCAATTGTAGGTTGTGAAGGCGACGGAATGGCTAACGTTACATGCAAGTTGTTCAGGTGGTATCTTAACGAACTTGTAGAGCTGTTGTATTTAAATGTAGCACCGCAAAGTTTGCATTGTGCGTCTTTTTCATCGTTAATTAATCTAAAATGCTCCCACACTCCACTCCGTTTTGACCGCCTCATCATTGTTTGTTTTAGTTTTTTTGCCGCCTCAAGTTTGTGACAGGTCTCGCGAGAATCTCGGGTCACGTTCAAGTACGTCCTGTGGGAAACGGTCTTAGATTACAATGTTCAATTAGTCACAATTAATTTAATTTAATCGAGTAAATTCTTTTCGACAATTAATCGATAGTCGATTAACCGTTAACATCCCTACATCAATCCCAAAGCAATCTCAATGCATTGCACTAATCACAGCTTAAACCTCATACTCCAGGAAGCTGCTTCAAAGTGCAACATGGTACGTGGTGCCTTCAGTTTAGTTCATGACATACATGAGGTCATCAACAACTCACCAAAACGACTTGCCATCTTTAATACCATTAGGGATGCTGCAGCTGCTGCCTCTCCTACTGTCAGTGGCCTCACACCGCTCTGCCCCACTCGCTGGACAGCCAGAGGCAGTGCAATAAAATCCCTGCTTGCGAATTATGAAGCCGTCTACGACACGTTGGATGAAATAATCCGAATGGGGGGGAACACAGAAGCAAGCAAGAAGGCACCAGGGCTGTAGGCATTGATGACTCAATTTAGTGTGTTCTTCGGATTGAAAGTGTGTCTTACACTGTTTTCTTCTGCGGAAGAGGTGGCTCGGGTGCTCCAGTCCAAAGACCTCTCAGCAGAGACAGTTAAGTCAGCAGTGCAGATGCTCCAGACACACTACACAAACCTGAGGTCCACAGAGGCATTCCACAGCATCTTTGAAGAGGCCCAAAGAACGAACATGAGCGACCTGGTCCAGGCCCCGGCTCTTCCTCCAAGGCGGCGCGCTCCACGCCGTTATGATGATGGGGATGCGTCTCATCAGTGGGAAAATCCAGAGGACTACTTCAGGAGCCAGTTTTTTGAGGTAGTTGACCTGCTCACTTCTGAGCTGACTCGCAGGTTTAACCAACCCACTCTGCAGCTGCTGATGAGTATGGAGCAGGTACTCCTCACAGCAGTAAACAGTCCCCCTGGTTTCGGCAGCATCAACATCCCCCAAAATCTGGTCGACATGTACACAAGTGATATTGACATGGAACGGCTGTCCACCCAGTTGTCACTGTTTCCAGCAGTTTTGCAGGCACACAACAGTAGTTCCGCCGCTGAAAGACCCATCATGCAGGTGACAAAGGTGTCCACAATCACCGACATGCTGGCGGCACAGGGACGAGGCACGCAATCCCTCTTCAGTGAAGTGGATAAACTTCTACGGCTGTATTTGACTGTGCCAATGTCAAATGCAACAGCTGAGCGGAGCTTCTCCAGCCTCCGTCGGTTGAAGGCGTTCCTCCGTTCAACAATGTCCGAGCGCCGCTTAAATCACCTTCTCTTCCTCCACATCCACAAAGATTTGACCGACGGCCTGGACCTCAAAAAAGTGCTCCGGAGCTTCTGCTTTGCCAGTGAGCGAAGGGAGGTTTACTTCGGCAAAATCTAGGAAGATTGTGTAGATTTAGCCACGTGGAAATGTTCTTTAGCTTTAGCCTAATGTCAGACATTTGTTTGAAGGGTGCTCCGCCTCCACCCTCACCTGTGATTGGACATTTGAGTCATGTGATTTTGATTACATGACATCACAGCTTGTGTTAGGTGTTATTAACCAATAGTTTCATTGGAAGACCTATTTTATTATACAGTTAATATTACGCCCCAGCCAGGCCAGTTCGAGTGGCTCTTCGTCCTTTTCGTAACTGTATTACAACTATTGTTCATCGGTTGAATAAATAATTTATGTCAATTTCTTGAATTTCTTTAAATAAGTTTCATGAATTGCATTACCTCCTGTAGCCAGAGAGGCGGAGTGATTACCACTCCGCCCTGGCGGAGGCACTGGCGGACTGATTACCACTGTAGATTTAGCATTTCTTTCACATACACACACACACACTTTTTGGCCCCCCCACTTCTGAAATGAATCCGGCGCCGCTGCCTGGTTCGGCCTGGGGCATTGATTGAAGCATCGTGGGTGAAGGTGAGGTGTGTGCATGGGGATATTTACCAGTACCCGGAGGTAACGCTGGACATTTCTTATAAGGGGAAAAAGCATAGAGTCAGGGCTGGAGTTAGCACTCGCCTTACGCACCCTCTGATTTTGGGAACGAATTGGCCGGGGTTTGCTAAGCTAGCGGGGGCTATGGGGGTGCGTTCACGGACGGCAGGGAAATGTGAGTTGTGTGCTGTGTTTAGTGGAGAGTCGGAGGCGGCTGACGACATCGAGGGGGAAACGGACACGGAGGGGGCCGCGGAGGTCCCTCTGGACCCGCTGGTGTTTCCCGTGGAGGATTTCCCCCTCGAACGGTCGAGGGACGAGACCCTTCAGCACGCCTTCGGCCAGGTGGTGAGTATTGAGGGCTCCCAGCTACACCCAAACGCAGCACTCACTCACCCACACTTTACGGTGGTTAGGGACAGGCTGTATCGTGTAAGCCGTGACACACAGACAGGAGAGATAAATACCCAGTTGTTGGTGTCAAAAAGCCGTCGGGAAATGGTTTTCCAGGCGGCTCATTATAACCCCATGTCAGGTCACCTAGGCTACAACAAAACACTACACCGGATAATGGCCCGATTTTATTGGCCGGGCATTCGCGCAGATGTGAAGCGGTGGTGTGCATCTTGCCGTGAATGTCAGCTGGTTAACCCGCCGGCCATCCCCAGAGCGCCTTTGCGCCCGTTACCATTGATTGAGGTGCCTTTTGAGAGAGTTGGTATGGACCTCATCGGGCCATTAGACCGGAGTGCACGGGGATATCGCTTTGTACTAGTCCTAGTGGATTATGCAACGCGATATCCCGAGGCAGTGCCGCTGTGTAATATCTCTGCAAAGAGCGTCGCGCAGGCACTGTTTCACATTATCTCCCGAGTCGGGATCCCGAAAGAGATCCTGACTGACCAGGGCACACAGTTTATGTCACGCACACTACGCGAGCTGTATGAACTATTGGGCGTCCATTCAATACGGACTAGTGTTTACCATCCGCAGACCGACGGCCTGGTGGAACGGTTTAACAAAACACTAAAGAACATGGTTCGTAAGTTCGTTCACGAAGATAGCCATAATTGGGATAAATGGCTAGATCCTCTGTTGTTTGCAGTGTGGGAGGTGCCCCAGTCCTCCACGGGATTTTCTCCCTTTGAGCGGTTATTTGGTAGGAAGCCCCGGGGTGTTTTGGACCTAGTTAAGGAAAACTGGGAGGAGGGTCCAAGCACCAGTAAAAACGAAATACAGTACATTATGGACCTGCGAGCAAAACTCCACTCACTGGGGCAGATATCACGGGAGAATTTGCTCCAGGCTCAGGAACGTCAGCAGCGCCTGTACAACAGAGGGTCGAAACTGAGACAATTTTCACCGGGAGATAAGGTGCTCGTATTACTCCCATCCTCTAGCTCTAAACTACTCGCCAAGTGGCAAGGACCCTTTGTGGTCACACGACGAGTGGGGGACGTAGATTATGAGGTGTGCGTTCTGACAGGGGGGGAACAACACAGGTTTACCACTTTAACCTCCTGAAAGCATGGAGGGAGGTGGCGTCGGTTTCGCTGGCCACCACGGTGATTGAGAGAGATGAGTTGGGACCGGAGGTCATTAAAAGCAACAAATTAGCCCCGGTCTGTTGCGGTGACAATCTCTCACCGGGCCAGAGAGCGGACGTTGCTTCGTTGCAAAGGCAGTTTGCCGACGTGTTCTCTACGCTGCCAGGGCGCACCTCTCTCATACACCACCGCATAGAAATGCCCCCGGGAGTGGCCATTCGTTCACGGCCCTATCGGCTGCCTGAACACAAGAGGAAAATTGTTCAGGCGGAGCTTCAGGCTATGCTAGAGATGGGAGTGATAGAAGAGTCCACCAGTGACTGGTGTTGCCCCGTCGTGCTGGTACGTAAGTCCGACGGGTCAATCCGGTTCTGTGTGGACTACCGCAGGGTGAACAAGGTGTCCAAATTTGACGCTTATCCAATGCCCCGGGTCGACGAACTCCTGGATCGGCTAGGCACTGCTCGCTTTTACACGACGCTGGATTTAACCAAAGGCTATTGGCAGATTCCCCTTTCTCCAAAGTCTAAGGAAAAAACGGCCTTCTCCACTCCGTATGGTTTACACCAAATCATAACACTTCCTTTCGGGTTGTTCGGAGCTCCAGCCCCCTTCCAGCGGCTCATGGACCGGGTGCTGCGTCCCCACTCTGCATATGCTGCTGCTTACTTGGATGATGTCATCATTCACAGTGAGACATGGGAGCAGCATATGCAGCAGGTGGGGGCAGTGCTCGAGTCCCTGAGGCAGGCGGGTCTCACGGCCAACCCGAAGAAGTGTGCGGTTGGACGGAAGGAGGTACGGTATCTGGGGTACCACTTGGGCGGCCACAGATAGAGAAAACAACCGCCATTTCAGCCTGTCTGGCGCCCGAGACGAAAAAAGAGGTCAGGAGGTTCATAGGGCTGGCCGGCTACTACAGGCGGTTCATCCCGTCCTTTTCGCAGCTGACCAGTCCCCTGACCGACCTGACCCGAAAGGGTGCTTCAGATCCGGTCCAGTGGACGGAGCTGTGTCAGCTGGCGTTTGAGAGGGTTAAAAAAGCCCTCTGTGGTAAGCCGCTTCTGTATTCTCCTGACTTCTCTCTCCCTTTTGTGTTGCAGACTGACGCCTCGAACAGTGGGGTGGGGGCCGTTTTGTCCCAGCACGTAGAGGGGGTCGACCGCTTCGTACTGTACATTAGCCGTAAGCTCGCCCAGAGGGAGGTGAACTACAGTACGGTGGAAAAGGAGTGCCTCGCCATACGGTGGGCGGTCGGCGGCCTGCGGTAATACCTCCTTGGGCGCCCTTTCACCCTCTGGTCGGATCATGCCCCGCTCCAGTGGCTCCACCGCATGAAGGATGCCAACGCTCGGATCACTTGGTGGTATCTGGCGTTACAGCCTTTCAACTTCAAGGTGATCCACAGGCCGGGAAACCGGATGGTCGTGGCTGATTTCCTCTCTCGCTCGGCGGAGGTGGGTGGGGAGAGTCAGCTTGCGGACGGCGGGATCCCGGCCTGAGTCGGGCGGTGGGGGTATGTGGCAGCGGGGTGTGGTTTGGGCGCTGGCTGCTGGAGTGAAGGGAGTGGCTCGGCCGGAGGCCAGACAGCTGATCGGAATCAGGTAGTCAATGCCGGAATAAAAGCATGTCGTAACCTGGTTCTGGTCTGTTTTGCAATAGGCGGGATCCTGGAAGGTCGCCAAAGGACCTGTGAAGGTTCCCACCCGGGCAACGTTTGAGACCCGCGTATAGTTTTGTTTGGAGTTAATAAACGCCTGTGTTCAACCAACCTGCTCTTTCCGTCCCTATTTGAACCCTGTGTGAGCGGAGAGGCTCACACCTATCAACACAGATATCGGCAAAGCTACAGGCAGGCAGGGCCCCGGCATGTCCTGGAAAGAGTTGAGAGTGCCATTCGCCCTTGAGCCTGGACCCAGCCCATATCAGTTAGAGTTTGCGTTTTGTACACACACATTCTTATTAGGCTTCGGAGACAGCAGATGCTGTCTTGAACGGGGAGGAGGAAGTTTTGGTCCGGATGATTGTGGTAGGCATGGTGATGGGGGTGATGGTTCTATGCTTCGGTGATTGTGGTGGGCGTCGTTGAGGAGGGGCGGGGGTAAAGGAAATGCTACCAACCTAGATGCTGGGTTATTCGTTTTATGGAAGGACTGCCTGCCAGTAATGAGAAACAGTAGAGAGAGCTATTGGACCATATGGCATTTTGATCAGGGAAATGTAATTTAAAACAAATATTGAACAATGACTGGAGAAATAACTCATTTTTTTCCCAAGATATGATGTTCAAGAAAAATCTCATTCATCATAAACGTTTCTTTTTTTGGACTATTATTATTATAGTTGTTCTTATATCTTTCTATCTTCGACTTATTTGATCAAATCCTCAGCTCTCGGGAAATTATGATTGTTCACAAATGTTTTTGAGTGTGAAAATAGGAAGCAAAGGCCTCTCTCAGTAAGTAATCTATATTTTTATGTTTCACTTAAATTGACCCCCTAACATTTTTCATTTGATCATGAGACAACAGAATAAAACGTCTTGTCAGTTCAATTAAAACATCTATCACTTCTCTTTGTCGTTCCATTGCTGCAGCTTGGTTAAAACAATAAAAAAAAGGCAGGAGTAACCCTATCGCCCTCGCCGACCCCCTTGCTGTCGCCAACGCCGCCATCGCCCTCGCCGACAGGTCTTGCGAAAGCTTTGTTCAGGGCTAATTTTCTAATTTTGACTTATCATTTTGTCTGCACAATGTTAAATTTGCTTTGACTTTCAATGTATTGTAAACTATTGAACAAACCAATGAACAAAGCTGATCAACCACAGGGACACTTATCTCTACTTTAGTAACAACAAACTAAACCTTGTTTACATGTTTACTTAATTTGTTTCTACTTAGATGGAGAAAAGCTGATTTTAAAACAAAAAACGAAATCTTGTTTTATAAAATTAATATCTGATGAGTTTATGTTTCTAAATGTCAGCTGCTTTTAACTGTATTGGAAATATAATCATTTTACCCAGTAGATGTAATAGAGAAATGTAGTTATTATTGACCTTGTTTATTAGAGTACTATTTGTCTGTGTCTAATTATTAAAGGTTCAACAGAGTAAGAACATTACCATCGGATCTTGCTTCTGTGAATATAAAGTGTCATTATATAGGTATTAATATGTGAACTGACCTTTTCCTGAACCATGCTTGTGTTTATTGTTCCAACCTGCACTCACCCCAAACCATTTTGCGCTGACTTCAGGAAACATTATCCAGCCTGTCTTCACAGAAACCATTAGGCTAAGTTGTTTCCGGCTATATCATGTTTGACAACGTTGTGCTTGTTGCCCAGTCATTGCAGTAATGCTGTGTGTGTGCTTAGAGCCTTTGAAAAGGTTTATTTATTTATTAAACATATCAGAAAATGTTGTTGAAATCCTTTATTTCAGATTTCCACCATAAGAGTAACTTATTTTACAATAAAGTTAACTACAACCAGTTTTCTAGAAACACTTTGATAATCTTTCATTTGTTCTTTTATAAATAAAGAGCTGAAATTAATCTTCCCTCAAGTGTTTTATTGGTTCTGGGATCTTGGAGGATTTCCTACAGACACGCTGTCAAGTTTTAAAACTGGTAGTTCTACTGTCTGCTGATACAGACCACACCTCCTTGCTGCAAAAGTGCTTAGTGTTCAGTGTTGGGCAAGTTACTTCCAAAATGTAATATATTACATATTACTTATTACTCTCTTTTGAAAGTAATAAGTTACATTACAATATTACTGTCTCTGAAATGTAATGAGTTACACTACTTTAGTTACTTTTTAGTTACTTTCACCAAAATAACCGCAAAAGAATAGCTAGGTATTTTAAATGCTAAAATGTAGTTTAGTGCAGCTCATTATGCATCCAGTGAAGGGCAATGTGGTAGGCCTATAGCTTAACAACTGTGTAGGCCCTTAAGGCTACTAACAACTTGTATTACACGGCTTAGTTGAATACTCGATTCTGATTGTAAATTCTTAACATGTGACACGTTGTTAATACAGCAGTACAGACCGCTGTCAAGGACTATAATGAAGGTTAACATATTGTAAATCAAGGCAAATATTATTTAAACCATGCTCATGGTTTGAAATGGCAAACATTGAAAGGCAAAAGTATTATTAAAACCATGTAGCCACCTTGGTCCCATCATATACGCTGGGAAGAGAATATTTACTGTGCTTGAAAACTGGTATCACATCATCATGTGAGGTTGACTTTGTGACCTGGAGAACATTTCAGCTGCAACATCAGCTCGTTGATAATAAGCTTGGAATATGAGATATTTTTGTAGCCATTCGTGGTGAAGGCATCTGTGCTATTGTATGCATTATTTTTGACCCAACATTTCTCCAGGCATGTCAGAATATAGTATTATTTTCACATGAATATTCTAGCCATTGTCTATTTTTATACCACAAGCTGCAAAATGACCGCCTTACCCCACTGTACAGGCGGGTAGTTGTTTAGATATACCTGGCACCTGCGGGCCGCAGAGGGGCGGCGTAGTTTCGGGCGACGAAGACTGCTGCTCCGGAGCCGGCGAGTCAGGCGGGAGTAAGCTAGTGTCCACAACGGAGGGTAACGTGATGTCCGCATCTGACCTGTTGCTACTGTCTGCAGTAGATGTAGTGTTGCTGGCGTTTAGTGATGGTTGCTTTAACCATTTTCGTATAAATGATTATCCACAGATCAGATGTGTGTCACTGCTGTGGAAGCACTTTGGAAATGATGCACGCGCAGCGGAGCAGGTCACGCGCACCTGACACAATTTGTTGTTAGTATTTTTGGCTACGTTCTCTTTTTTGAATGGTTGCATAACGTTCAACTTCCCCGAAGATCTCGACGCGAAGCCTGAAGGGTAAACACCAGGTTTACTAATCTACCCGCATAATTTGTCCGGTGTCGGAATGTCTCGCTATGTTAGTACATTCTTAAAAAACAAAACACCATTTAATTTCGGGTTAAAATGTGTTGTAACTGCGTTACTGAGCATTGTAACGGGTAATATATTACCCAAATTTCATTAGTAATGCGTTACATTACTTCGTTACAGCAAAAAGTAATATATTACTGTAACGGCGTTACTTTTGTAACGCGTTACACCCAACACTGTTAGTGTTAAAAATAAAAACACCTTGATAATTACAAAATACAAATTATTTGACTAAATTGTATTTCAAGCAAATGGAAAACTGTCTTCTTACCTTTAAAAGTCCGTCACGAACGGTCTATTATGCTGCAACTCTATAGCTCTGCTAGCCTTGGCACTAACTTCCGGGGAACGATTTAGAGGCTCCACGATCCGCCATTGCTGTAAAAAAGTGGTCCATTGGAGTGAAGGGAGATTACGTAATTCTCAGTCTATATGGTGCTGGTTAAACCCTATGACAACCTAACAAACAAGAGCACACACGGGGACGGGTAATAACCGGAAAAGCATGGCATGGGACCTTTAAAAATTAAAATAAGTGACATTTAAAAAAAGGAAGTAACATTTTGAAAGAAAAGCAACATTAAAAAAAAAGAGTCAAATTCTGAGGAAAGAGCACATTCTAAGAAATAGGGCATATTTAGAAGAAAAAAAAGTCAAATTCTGAGAAAAAAGTCTAAATTGAGATGCATTGTGGGACATGTAGTTTATGGGCAACGTGCTTCTGTAAATCATCATGTAACTGTATAATAAACATATAATATTCTTTGCAAGCTCTTGTGGGGCCACAGAAAATGAGGTCACGGGCCAGATTTGGCCCACGGGCCTTGAGGTTGAATTTTTTTTTTTTTTAAATACATGAATAAAAATGTACAGTGTAGTTTAAGATATTAATAGTTCACACAGAAGTTCCACTTTACTGATGCCTTTCTTTAAGGTTTCTCTGAACATGAGCTGTATGGCACATACGTCCCGAGCAGCATACACAGAGAAAACCAGCCAGGACAAAGTCCCCAGACACTGATTCCCTGGGTTTACTAGCCCCAAATGTTCATTAACCAAAAACGAAACACAACCGCTCAGAGTCAATTAAAAGCAGCCGCAAAAAGATAAGTCTTCAGCCTGGATTTAAGAGTAGTCAGAGTTGCAGCGGACCTGCAGGTTTCTGGGAGTTTGTTCCAGATGTTTGGAGCATAATAACTGAACGCTGCCTCTCCATGTTTAGTTCTGATTCTGGGGACAGAAAGCTGACCAGTCCCTGAAGACCTGAGAGATCTGGATGGTTCATAATTTAGCAGGAGGTCGGAAATGTATTTTGGGCCTAAACCATTCAAAGCTTTATAAACCAGCAGCAGTATTTTGAAATCTATTATTTGACACACAGGAAGCCAGTGTAAAGACTTCAGAACTGGAGTGATGTGATCCACTTTCTTAGTGTTAGTGAGGACTCGAGCAGCAGCGTTCTGAATCAGCTGCAGCTTTCAAATTGATTTTTTAGTGAGACCTGTGAAGACACCATTACAGTAGTCGAGTCTACTGAAGAAGATAAAAGCATGGACAAGTCTTTCCAAATCCTGCTGTGACATCAGTCTTTTAATCCTAGATATGTTCTTTGGGTCAGGGGTCCCCAACCCCCGTAGGTGTTACTGCCGGGCCGCGAAATAGCTGTGAGTTTATCGTAATATTTGCAAAATTATAAAAATATTTTATAAAAAAGAAATTCAATTTTTATTTTATTTTTGCACCGATACCAGTCATATTATTTCATCCAAAACATACAAAATAAATCAAAATTGGTTAGCATAAGGTCTGAAGGAACGCCTGCCTGGAAGGAGGAATGGATAGCAGAGAGAGCTATTCGACCTTACGGCATTCTGATTCAGGAGATGAAGGAAGATAATGAGGCGGAGGCTGGTTTACTTGGTGGAATTGTTCAATCCTTCTATGACCTTATGAACTTCTAAAGATGTTTAGAGACATGGCATATTTCTAGTTGACTGGTTATCAAGGGCCTTTCAATGTTGTCTTCACAATGTTACATTTGCTTTGACTTCAATCACTTGTATAACCCAATGATCAAAGTTAATCAACCACATACATTAAATCACATGGGAGTTCATTTGTATACATAATTGCTTCATTGAGTAATGCAGACATTATTTTAAAAGGCCTGAAACGTTTTCTTTCTCAATCAGCTTATTTATTAATGATAAGAGATCTACACATGAAAAATGTTTATCTTAAAACTAAAATAATTGTGTTACTTCACATAATACATTTCTGTATATGTAGTGTCTGTGATTTCCTCAATATCTGAAGATCTGGAAAGTTAAACTTTACACAAATTACAACAAATGAGGCCTTGTTTTAACTTGTACTTACTTTGCTTTACTTAGAAGGAGAAAAGCTGATTTTAAAAACAACGTGTTTAGGTGCTTTAAGAACTGTGTGTAACAATTACAAACTATTTGCAGAATCTTGTGGTCAAAACTTTGAGGAAATTAATATCTGATGATTTATTGTATCAAAGTGTCAGCTGCTTTGAACTGTATTGGAAATATAATCATATTACACAGCATATGTAATAGAGAAATCAAGTTATTATTGACCTTGTTTATTAGAGTACTATTTGTCTGTATCTAATTAATAAAAGTTCAACAGAGTAAGAACATTAGCATCTGATCTTGCTTCTGTGAATATAAAGTGTCATTCTATAGGTATTAATATGTGAACTGACCTTTTCCTGAACCATGCTTGTGTTTATTGTTCAAACCAGCACTCACCCCAAACCATTTTGCGCTGACTTCAGGAAACATTATCCCAGCCTGTCTTCACAGAAACCATTAGGCTAAGCTGTTTCCGGCTATATAATGTGTAATAACTTTGTGCTTGCTGCACTTTACACTTTGATCAATTTTTCATTTGTTCTTTTATAAATAAAGAGCTGACATGAATCTTCCCTTACTGTAAGTGTTTTATTGGTGCTGGGATCTTGGAGACGCTGTCAAGTTTTAAAACTGGTAGTTCTACTGTCTGCTGATACAGACCACACCTCCTTGCTGCAAAAGTGCTTAGTGTTGAAAAATAAAAACACCTTGATAATTACAAAATACTAATGATTTGACCAAATTGTATTTCAAGCAAATGGAAAACTGTCTGTAAAAATAATTATGATAAATAAACACATGATAATAACGCTAATCCGAAGTCGTTATGACATTATTATTTTATATATATATATATATTATTTTATTGCTATCTTACTATATTTTGATTACAGTGTTCTTAATATAGTTCTCTATCTCTGTACTGTTCTAAATCTTTGTTTTATATTTTATGTCTGCACCATGACATCAAGTCAAATTCCTCGTATGTGTGAACCTACCTGGCCATAAACCCGTTTCTGATTCTGATTCTGACAGACAAAATGTCAAATTAAGATAAAAACTGAAATAATATGAACAAAGTTTGTTTAAAGCCTCACTGTTATTGTTATGCAATGTATTTTCTTACAAGGAAAGAGCCATGGAGTTAGGTGTAGCTGTGCAGTAGTTAAGAAATGATTCCTGTCTCACTGAATGAGCTCTGAGCTCAGTGTTCATAAAGTATAAACAACAATTGCAGATTACTTTCCTCCTTGACACACAGCCAAGCTTCTTTTGTTAATTGTATAATTGTTAATTTACAAAGATAGCCTGCCTTGGTACAATAGCACCCAGATCAAACGAATAAATGTTCTTTCCTACAGTTTAATTTGATTTCTTCATTTTAAAATCAGTAAAGCAACATTGGTGAAATTCATTCAAACAGGAAATGCTGAAGAACAGGTTTCCAATGTCAAAGCAGCAAACAAATGTTGTGCCAGCCTTGAGTCATAATGAAAGTGAAAGAGAATTCTCTGATCTATTATATAACATTTGGTATACACGTTTCCAGTGGCGGTTCTACGGGGTGGCAGCTGCCACCTCAGAAAAATGCCTTGCCACCCCAGCTGCCACCCCATTTGGCAGCTTTGTTTTGAAAGAAAAGTTGTGGCTCATCGGACATTTATGAGAGAAATTCTCTATTGTCCGAGTGCAAGTGAATGCAGCACAAGACGCGAGCCTTGTAACCCCTCCCCCCCCCCTGGCGCGAGCTTGGAAATATGATTGGCGGTGATTTCATTTGAACGGGAGGACAGCGCAAAACGAGAAGCCTTTCGGATGCAAGTAGACAGAAGGAATGAGGTATTTGCGGTCAGGGTATGGCTGGGGTAGGCTACAGCCATACCAATAAATGGCTTAGCCCCACCATGAAAAATGATATTAAAGTAAGCAAAATAAAGTCTGCCAACTCGCGCGGAGTAAATTGCACAGACAGCAGTTAGTAAGATTGATTTCAGTAGCCACTTGTCTGGAAATACCGAAGACTAGAAACAGTTTTGAAAACTTTTATCAAGTAGTGATCGTCTTCTCAATAGAACATCTTTGATAATGTCTTCTGGCCAATCAGAATCAAGATAACAGCGTGTTGTTGTTGCAGGAAGTCCCGACGGAGAATACTTTTGCTGTAGTACATCTCGATATACATCGGTACAACTATAAGACCTCACGGTTTGATGATTGATAGGTGTGTGGGCTGTCTTTCATTTTGACACACAGAACAATGGGGGCTGTCCACCCTTATCCACAATGTAAAGTAATTAACACAGCTTCTTCCCTCTCCTCTCTGTGAGGAGCAGCAGGTTCAGCTTTCAGAACAAAGTAACAAAAAACGAAAATGACATTCATTTTTTAAAATACGTTGTGTAGTAATATATATTTATTTATTTTTCTTCTCAAGAGAGCACCAGAATGTGTATTTTATGTTAGTATTTCAAAAAATCTCCTGGGGGAAAATCCCCCGAGACCCCCCTGCAGGGGTTGGGTTTTCAGCATTTCAACTCTTTCACTTGTGGGGAAATTGCAGGATTGGCTCCAGGTCGCCCTTTTTATTTACTACAAGACAAATGTGCCTTTTTATTTCATACAGTTCAATTTGGATTGAGACAGGGAAATAATTTAAACCTCACGCGTGGTGTTTCACTGTCAAGGGAAGCGTGTATGTAATTACATTGCAAATACTGACTTGAGCCCCACCACTGTATGGGTTAGCCCTACCACAGATTACCCAACAAAAATACTCTGGCGCCGCAACTGTTTGCGGTCTACTATGACAGAGAAGAGCCTGTCAAGTTTGGCTGTACTCAGCATTGAATCAAAACGCACCATAGCTTTAAATCTTAATACGTTTGTGAGGCGTTTTGCTGATCAAGATGGTAATCGCCACATTCAGCTGTTATAGGCATGCCAACTTGATGCTCTGCTCACGAATGAGTCGATGAGAATAATAAACTATGTAAGATGATGACCTTACATGTGTAAATATATGTTTCTTCTTTGTGGGGGTCTGCCCCCAAAAAACAGTTTCAAGTCCTGAGAAAGTCAAATAAGACGGTGTGTAAAACTTCACTGCCCAGCCAAAAAAAAGTAACCACTTTGATTTAAGGCGAGTAGGTACGGGCATTCCACTGGATAATAACTGCAGCGATGTATGTTTTAGCTGAATACAGTTTTTTTTAAAAACCCTAACTGATGCAGTTAGTCATTTCTTTAATGTTTGTTCTTTCTGATGTAAAGTCAAGGTTGTAACTGTTTGCAATGAAGTTGTGGGGCGCTGAACTGTTCCTTTGATTCTTTTGAATTATGATAGTAATTACTGGTATTTCAAATTTGAAGGAGGGTGAGCAAGCATCTTGAGGAACGTTCATCATTAACTCCTCCAAAAAAATATAGTTTATTTAATAATAACACTGAATATGTGAATCATAACAATGATTGATAGCTGATAGGAATAATATGATTGTTAATATTATCATATTCATACAGACACACATCGATGAGACAGTTAATTAATGTATTTATTGCAGCAGTCTGCATATTTGGTACCCCTGCTGGTCTAAGAGTGAAACAAACTCATTCAGTTAAAATTCATTAAATTACGTCTGCCACCTTATATATTTATATGTAAGGCTTTACTGATGTGCTACAATAATCTCACCTAATGTTATTTTGTTAAAATATTAATATTGTGGCTTTCCAAGTTAACATTGATTGATATGACTGCAATTAAATCAGCATATACTTCTGCCAGGGGATGCCACCCCTGAAATTCTCCTGCCACCCTCTTGCCACCCCATGAATATTTGTCTAGATCCGCCCCTGCACGTTTCTGTTAAGCTTAGCTCACACACACACCGTGGACTAGGGACGAGAGACGCTTTGCTTGAATCCTCCTCAACCATGTTTCAGGACCTAGATTTGAGAGCTGAAGTCATATCTGCAATTTTTGGACAGAAAGTTAAACTCTATGACAACAAAACATGCAAGACAAGAGCAAATGTTTTGTCTTTTGGTGAGTTTCACCTCCACCAATGCCTCAGGAGTCTACAGCCTCCTGTCGGTTATCTGGAAGATAAGAAAGAGACTTCTGACCCGCCGCTGCGTTGCTCCTCTGATGTCCCTGACTCGGCTTGGTGCGTGAAATACCTCGGGGATACACCGGCTCATCTGAGAGGGGTTGATAATGAATTGTTCATCGATGAGAAAGACTTTTTTGACCCGCGGTATGACTTCGACTTCACTCATCTCTCGGACTCGGCTGAGTGCATGAGAGGTGGCGAGCCTTACAAGCGCCCCAAAGGTTGGTACCGCATGGCGTTAAAGGTCGAAGGCAGATATCCAGACGGAAACACCTGGTTGGGCCCGGGTGGATGGAGGAGTCACTCTGTAGCTGGAGAGTGGCCTGTTTCCTACCATGGAACAAGCTTATATGGAGCCAAAGCCATCACCAAGAGTCACTACAAGGCTGGAGGTGGAGCTGTATATGGAAGAGGAATCTACTCAACACCAGACATACATGTCGCTGAGAAGGACTACGCCATGACCTTCGAATCAAAGGGGAAAAGCTACAAAATGATCCTGCAAAATCGAATCAATCCTAAAAGAAGAAAGATATGCAAAAGATGTGACTACTGGCTGATTCTTGTTGATGCAGGAACGCCTGCCTTGAAGGAGAAAGAGATAGTAGAGGGAGCTATCCGACCCTACGGCATTCTGATTCAGGAGATTAAGTAAGACGACGACGCGGACGGCGTGAGGGTCTTGCAAAAGCTTTGGTCAGGGCTAATTTTCTAACTTTGACTGTTATCATTTTGTCTGCACAATGTTAAATTTGCTTTGACTTTCAATGTATTGTAAACTATTGAACAAACCAATGAACAAAGCTGATCAACCACAGGGACACTTATCTCTACTTTAGCAACAACAAATTAAACCTTGTTTACATGTTTACTTAATTTGTTTCTACTTAGATGGAGAAAAGCTGATTTTAAAACAAAAAACGAAATCTTGTTTTATAAAATGTATATCTGATGAGTTTATGTTTCTAAATGTCAGCTGCTTTGAACTGTACTGGAAACATAATCATATTACACAGCATATGTAATAGAGAAACTAAGTTATAATTGACCTTGTTTATTTATTAGAGTACTATTTGTCTGTATCTAATTATTAAAGGTTCAACAGAGTAAGAACATTACCATCGGATCTTGCTTCTGTGAATATAAAGTGTCATTATATAGGTATTAATATGTGAACTGACCTTTTCCTGAACCATGCTTGTGTTTATTGTTCAAACCAGCACTCACCCCAAACCATTTTGCGCTGACTTCAGGAAACATTTTCCCAGCCTGTCTTCACAGAAACCATTAGGCTAAGCTGTTTCCGGCTATATAATGTGTAATAACTTTGTGCTTGTTGCCCAGTGGTTGCAGAAATGCTGTGTGTGTGCTTGGATCCTTTGAAAAGTTTTATTTTTTTATTTCCTCATTAAACATTTTTTCAACACTTTTTTGAAATCCTTTGTTTCAGATTTCCACCATAAGAGTAACTTATTTTACACTAAAGTTTACTATAACCAGTTTTCTAGAAACACTTTACACTTTCATAAATGTTTCCATTTGTTCTGTGATATAAATAAAGAGCTGAAATTAATCTTCCCTAAAGTGTTTTATTGGTGCTGGGATCTTGGGGGATTTACTACAGAGATGCTGCAATCTTAAAATGGGTAGTTCTACTATCTGCTGATACAGAAAACACCTTCTTGCTGCAAATGTGCTTAGTGTACAAAATAAAAACACCTTGATAATTACAAAATACTAATTATTTGACTAAATTGTATTTCAAGCAAATGGAAAACTGTCTGTAAAAATAATTGTGATAAATAAACACATGATAATAACGCTAATCCGAAGTCGCTATGACATTATTATTTTATATATAAATATATTATTTTATTGCTATCTTACTATATTTTGATTACAGTGTTCTTAATACAGTTCTCTATCTCTGTACTGTTTTAAATCTTTTTTTTATATTTTATGTCTGCACAATGACATCAAGTCAAATTCCTTGTATGTGTGAACCTACCTGGCCATAAACCCGTTTCTGAATCAGAAGAAATATACATTCAATAGCATTGCATCCCACCCAGCCAACCCTCCCCACCCAGCCCCTTAATTCCAGATCTTCACAAGGATGATTGTTCATTGAGGTTTTGTCCAACCAAGGATATGGGAACAAATTCCAGTACATACAATATAATACAATGTAAAAGGATAACAGAGCACATCAGTGGGAAATAGTCATACAAAAAAAAGGATAAGTACAATAACCAAGAAAAAAAAAAGAAAATAAATCACCGTATAATAAACATATAATATTCTTTGCAAGCTCTTGTGGGGCCACAGAAAATGAGGTCACGAGCCGGATTTGGCCCCTGGGCCTTGAGTTTGAATCTATTTTTTTTTTTTTAAATACATGAATAAAAAGTTACAGTGCAGTTTAAGATATGAATAGTACAAACAGAAGTTCCACTTTGCACTGATGCCTTTCTTTAAGGTTTCTCTGAACATGAGCTGTGTACCCTTGTATGGCACAAACGTCCCGAGCAGCATACACAGAGAAAACCAGCCAGGACAAATTCCCCAGACACTGATTCCCTGGGGTTACTAACCCCAAATGTTCATTAACCAAAACCCAAACACAACCGCTCAGAGTCAATTAAAAGCAGCGGCAAAAAGATAAGTCTTCAGCCTGGATTTAAGAGTAGTAAGAGTTGCAGCGGACCTGCAAGTTTCTGGGAGTTTGTTCCAGATGTTTGGAGCATAATAACTGAACGCTGCTTCTCCATGTTTAGTTCTGACTCTGGGGACAGAAAGCTGACCAGTCCCTGAAGACCTGAGAGATCTGGATGGTTCATAATTTAGCAGGAGGTCAGAAATGTATTTTGGGCCTAAACCATTCAATGCTTTATAAACCAGCAGCAATATTTTGAAATCTATTCTTTGACACACAGGAAGCCAGTGTAAAGACTTCAGAACAGGAGTGATGTGATCCACTTTCTTAGTGTTAGTGAGGACTCGAGCAGCGGCGTTCTGAATCAGCTGCAGCTTTCAAATAGATTTTTTAGTGAGACCTCTGAAGACACCATTACAGTAGTCGAGTCCACTGAAGAAGATAAAAGCATGGACAAGTCTTTCCAAATCCTGCTGTGACATCAGTCTTTTAATCCTAGATATGTTCTTTAGGTCAGGGGTTCCCAACCCCCGTAGGTGTTACTGCCGGGCCGCGAAATAGCTGTGAGTTTATCGTAATATTTGCAAAATTATAAAAATATTTTGTCAAAAAACATTCAATTTTTATTTTATTTTCGCACCTATACCAGTCATATTATTTCATCCAAAACATACAAAATAAATCAAAATTGGTTAGCATAAGGTCTGAAGGAACGCCTGCCTGGAAGGAGGAATGGATAGCAGAGAGAGCTATTCGACCTTACGGCATTCTGATTCAGGAGATGAAGGAAGATAATGAAGCTGAGGCGGAGGCTGGTTTACTTGGTGGAATTGTTCAATAGTTAGACCCTCCAGAAAAATGCGATCCTGCCATCGCAGAATTTACCGCATAATCAGCAAAATTATGCAGATTTTTAAAAGGCCGCATAATCCCCGCATTTTTCCACACAAAGTTTAGAAAAAAAAAAGTTAACTCGTCTTGACGTGAAGTAGTGATGATGATGACGCGACATCATTAGCTCGCGGATCACAGAAAGTAAACAACACCGTAGAGTGAACGTGTGGAACTCACACGAGAGAGAAAACACCAAGATGAAAAAATCTGATCCATCTAATTTACCGACGAACATTTCTGCTAAAGACCGGGCAAAGCAGTACCCCGATGTCTTTCACGAAAGTGGGGGGAAACTATTCTGCACCCCATGCAACTGTGTGTTGGAGCATACGTCTTAGAGAAAATCGACGGTGACGACCCACTTTGATTCATTCAAACATTGGAAAATGCTTTCTGCTGCTGCGGACAAGAAAGCCAAACAACTCACGTTCACCGAGGCATCAACCTCCAAAACCCCTTTGAGGGCTACAAGAAACGAAGTGAGTAGCCTACAAGATTGAAGCTGGTCAGATAACGAACGAGTAAATGAAAACAGAATGAGGCGGAGAAGTGTGTGTGTGTGTGTGTGTGTGTGTGTGTGTGTGTGTGTGTGTGTGTGTGTGTGTGTGTGTGTGTGTGTGTGTGTGTGTATGTATGTATGTATGTATGTATGTATGTATGTGTATGTGTGTGTGTGTGTGTGTGTGTGTGTGTGTGTGTGTGTGTGTGTGTGTGTGTGTGTGTGTGTGTGTGTGTGTGAGAGAGAGAGAGAGAGTATGTTTAAAATAGCCCAATTGCTTTTACAATAAATAAACATTGAATCTGTTTAATTGAATAGGAAAGGGGTTTAACGTTAGTGGCAGGTTGTGTGTGAGAGAGAATAAATAAGACAGCCCAATATTTAAAAAAAAAATCTATTATTTTTCGCAAGTTTCCGCATATTTCGCAACTTCCCGCAATTTCCCCGTATAAAATCACATAAAACCCCCGCATTTTTAATCGCATTATCAAGGATTTTTGCCCGTGTTTTTCTGGAGGGTCTAATTACTTCTTTTACTGTATGAACTTCTAAAGATGTTTACCTACACTGTAAAATGTTTGGCTGTAAAATTACAGTAAATTACTGGCTACTAGTTGCATGGATTTCACAGTAATTTACTGTACATATTTCACAGTAATTTACTGTACATATTTTACAGTAAATTAGAATAAAAGTACAACTAAATACTGTGACTTTACAGTTGCCATGCCCATGGAATTACTGTGATATAGCAGTACAGAGCTGTGGTATTATGGTACCTTGCTGTACATAAATTACAGTAATTACCTGTATTTTTACACTTTTACTGTAGAAGTAATGCAACACATTAGCCAGTAATTTACTGTAAATATAAAAATGTAAATAATACGATATTATATTGTAAATCTGACTAGTTAACTGGGATTTTACCATAACTACACAATTCAATCAGCTCAATCAACAAAGAAAAACAAAGAAAATGCCCATTTTAACTTTGTATTACTCCATTGAAGTGCAAAGTACATTTCACAGTGTCTTGGACATGTTGTTACGGCCCCAACCTCTACTCCGCGGTAGTGGCTCGTGCTGAGACACTACCGTACTGTATGAAAGAATACACGCAATAACCGGTACTTAGTAACGAGCATTTATTGATAATCAGCCGTTTGCTCACACAAGCGAAACGGGAAACAAAAAGAGGTCTGGAGGACTGTCCAAAAGGAACCAACAGAAGGAGGGAACCCGAGCCAGCCACACCACAGGCCGTAGGACCCAGAGCTTCCCCCCTCTAACCAGAAATCAATTATAAACCCTCTGGGAAACAAAATAAAGCCGCCTAAACTGGACTATCAGGTCCTCCGGCTAAACATAAACACATCTACAAAAATATGGCCTACAGCTCAAAATGGCAAAGAGGTATTCTGAGGAGAGTATCTCCCGGCATTAGGATAGGCGAGACATCCTTCTCCTCCAGCTCAGGGGCGTCAGCTGACCCAATACTATACAGGGGCACAACAGGGGCACAGAAAAAAAAAATGTTTTGCAGTTATTTCTTTGAAAAAAGCATGGGCACAGATAATTAATGCAAGCACGCGAGCAAACATTTTTTTGCACTTATTTATTATAATAAAGTGTCATAAATAAATAGTACAATCAGATTGTTATTTTCTGCATCATTAAATATCTAGCCTACCTGAACCAAACTGAATTGAATTGGCCTACTTGTGAACTTAACTGTATACAGTATCTCTAAATCACTAACTGATGAAGGCAAAAGAGGCACAATGAATCTTCATGAAATATCTGTCAGCAAACATGGACTTGAAAACTGAAAACTGAAAGAGAACCCCCCATCCTATGATGGTGTGATGGTGACTATCCTATGAGGTGTGTACATGGTCAGAGAGATGGGAGAGGTCTATGTTCATTTTTTTTAAAGTAAACTGTAACGTCTCGGTTTCAGTTTTGCAAAGCTATCAATCAATTGACAGTGGCTTAACTTGGAGAGTGCTCCTCTCTCAACAGACATGATGGCAAGATGGTGGAGTCTGTCTTGCCCCATTGTGCTTCTTAACCACGTGTGGAGGCGTCTCAGCACGCTGAATGTACGTTCACAAGTGCAGCTGGACACTGGAATGGTCAGAGATATCTGAATGACCTGTGTCAATGTTGGGAACATGACATGATCCAGCAAACTGAAAAGACATTGCATGTCAGTGATTGGAAGGCTTTCCTGCTTTCTGGCCAGATAGTTTTTAGCCACCAGCACTTCCTCTTGCTTTAGATCCACATTATAATGATCTGCCAGACCTCTGAGGTCCTCCTCACAGAGAAAGTTGCTAGATCCTGGATTACAGGCCTGAACACCTTTTAGAACTGTGCTGTTGAGAGATGAAAAACGCTGCTCCATCTCAGCAACCATCCTGTCAAGGCAAGGTAGATACACTGCGGTTCTCAACTTCTCGGCATTCCCTAGGTCACTCGCTGCCCCACAACTAGACTCGACTACATACTCCTCCATGCGTCTCTGCTTCTGCCTTTGTCTTGGTACAGCACATGACTCAGGGAGTTGGTGTGTTTCGCACAAGGCCTTTGCGCGGTCATAAACCTCAGCTGCTTTGTCATCAGTGCGCATTTCTTGTAGAGTGGCGCACACAGCGCATTTGAACTCCTCAGCTTTTGCCAGGTCCACAGTTTCACTTTGTAGGTATTTGTGTAGACTTTCTGTCACAGACAAAAAAGTCTTGAACATCATCAATAGATAAACTGTGGAGAACCTTGCAAGGTTGGCATGCAGACCCACAGCCGTAGGGTTGCTGATATTGGACAGGCACGTGAGAACTGCTGGGAAATTCTCTATCATAGCGTTGATAGACCTCAGCTGGCAAGACCATCGGGTCTTGGACAGCTGTACAAGCTCAGAAGCTTGTAAGCCAAGCTGTTTCTGAGTCTCCTTAAACTTGTCATGGTTCACAAGGGAGCCAGAAAAGAATGTATAGACATTCTGCAGGAGGTCAAATAACTTCCTGGCCTCTGGTATGGCCAGACATGTGGAACAGAGCACTAAATTCAATTGATGTGCATAGCAGTGCACATAAATGGCCATGGGATGGTTCTCTCGGAACTTTGCTTGGACCCCTCCAACAGCCCCACTCATGACTGAGGCGCCATCATAAGCCTGTGCAACCACCTTCACATGGTCTATGCCATTCAACCTTAGCTGTTGTTCAATGGCAGTTGTAATGGACTCCGCGTCAAAACCCTTCAAATCTACCATAGCTAGTAAATGTTCTTGCACACTCCCCCCAGCAACATATCGGACACACACAGCTAGCTGCTCAGTGCTGCCATCTCTTGCTTCGTCAGCCATCACTGAAAACATTCCAGCCTCCTTAATGTCTTTACTGATAGCTTTTGTTATCTCCTGGGCACAGCACTGAATTACTTCATTTTGTGATGAAGGTGACAAGTATGTAGTGTGTGATGGTGCTGAATATGTCTGAAGGAAAGGGTCGAACTCTTTCAAGAGGTTCATGCATTCCAGAAAGTTCCCCTGGTTGTCGCTGGACATGCCCTCATCATGGCCACGGAATGGGATATTTTGTTTTCCCAAAAACTTGGTAACAGCCACAACCCGGCTGAGGTACTCCCGTCTCTCTTTTATTTCATGCTCACTGGCAGAATCCAAATGGTCGACAACACTGCCATGAGCCTCACTGGCTTTATAACTACACCAAGACTGCATGCTTGCCTTATGTGCTGGTGATTTCTCATGCTCTCTATAGACATCCAGAGCTTTTTTCCAATTTTGAAAGCCAGTGTTTACAAAGGTGTCATTCTTCAAATGTTTCCCAAATATTCTACAGGGAAAACAAAGCGCTGCATCTTTAGCCTTGGAATATTCCAGCCATGTAAAGCTTTCAAACCAGTTGGCGTTAAATGATCGATTCTTTGCACCAAAGTTGTGCTGGGGATATTTTGACAACTTAACTTGGTTTGGGCCAGACTCCTTTCCCCCAAGATCACTTGTATGTCCCTCAAGATTGTGGACACTGCTTTTTTCTCTTGCCCCCAGTCTAATGTTCTCTGCCACTGTGGCAACTGTTTTCTCAGTCTCATCTCTGGGGTGTGATCTCTCCGGCCTGTCTGTCTCTTGTTGTCCTTCCTTCTCTCTCTGCCTTTCCCCTGCCTCAACCAGCTCAATCTCTTCTGCCCTCTGACTCTCCTGTCTGGTGCAACGTACAAAAAAATCATATGCTCAATAGTTACCTCAGATAACCATTAAAAGTTCAAATAACATTCATCACATCTATAAGTAGGGACATTTACAGTAGCTAACTACATTGTCAGCTGAGTCTCACTCTCACCTGTCAGTGTCATCTCTCAGTGTCATCCCTTCCTGTGTCCCTTCAATCTCCTCCTCTCCTCCTCTGCACTCTGCTGCACTGAGTCTTGAAACAACATGAACATATTACAGTCTAATGTCTGCATTTTCATTATCTACATTTTTACATATGCAGATGTAAGGTTACTTGTGTATAACCTGTTTGCAGTTATTCCTAATTAATATTAAATTAATAGCCATATCACCTCTGCTCGTGCTCATCAACATCCCTCTCTCCTTCACCTCCTCCGACACTCTGCTGCTCCTCTTTGTCTGGACAGATATGTAACTGTTAGGCTAGTGACCAGTGGTGAACTCAACTTGTGGGTTGTTACCTAAAAGTGGTTTGGGTTGCCTTGTTACCTAGCTTACCTCTCTCATTTCTCCTTGCTGCTTTATCCCTGCTCCGAGCGAATAACTTTCTGATGTCCATTTACAAGATACTAAATACTAAAATACAGAATACTATCAAATCAATCAAATCGTGAAGTGATAAATAATGGGAAACCAACGCCGGAGCTAAAAGGTATGTTTCAAAAGACGGTTAGGATAACTCCATCGACTACTCACGTTCAAAGCCACATTTCTTTGAAAATGTTTCACCTCAATAATAGATTTCGTGATTTAAGATACTTGGGTTTATATATTTCTAAATCTGACACTGAAACTGTCAGTGCCTCACCAGCCACGAACCTCAGCGCATGTCACTGCTATTCACATCTCCATCCATTTAGCCTAGTCTATTATGTTTTATAAATTATTAAAAAGTGCTATTTATACAAATCACATAACATTTAACAGTGTAGCCTATACGATTAGCTTCCAGGCAAACTCATTAAAATATATAGCCTACTCCTGTGTGACCTTCACTTCTAAAACTAAGATTATGTTCATCGTAAAATTACGTTGCTTACCAGATTGACCGCAAGCTTTATTTCATGGTATCCTGAACTACCAAGGCAAAACACGCATCAACACTACGGGTTATCAGAAGGGACAAAAAACATTCGAATAAACAAATGAAAGCAGCGTGTGCTGAATAGGACTAGTCTTATGCTGTGCAAGAGAGGTTTACAGTAGCAAAATTGAGTTCGCATTGTTAGAAATTAAAATCAATGTTTTGATGGTATAATGTAGCTTAAACATACCGTCAGTTTAAACGCTCTTTTATACTGAAAAACCAGAAATTCTTGTGCACAAGCAGTTAAGCTTTTATTCTGAAAATCCTTCATCTACGGTTAGCATGTAGCATGTGGCTAATATACGATTTCCTAGAGATGAATTGAGAAGTGAAATGACTTGGTGTGGTGAAAACCGAAACCTACTGATTTAACACTACAACGATAGATGTCGAGATACTACCATGTTGAATATTAAATGAAAGTACAGTTTATTTGAATACATTATTGTTTACAGACGAGAGTAGCATGTGGCAACATCCGGAATGACCGGAAACCAAACGAGCCGAGAAGTATTGTTTAGAGTATTGATTACAGCGTTTAGAATGTGTTAAATGAAAAGTGATGAAAGAGAATATGAGGAGAAACGGCGTGTTAAGCATATATTGAATGTGAAAAGAACCTATCCTCTGTTTAAATGCAATAACGGACATTGGAGACGAGGTGAGCCGGCTGGCGGGGAGGAGCCAGCAGAGGATATATATAGCAGCGCCGGAGGAGAGATCCGCTGTCTTCTTCTTGCTCAGGAGAACCAGAGGACAGCTGTTTTCTGCCGGAACAATATTCTGTCTGTAACACTACCGCGCCTTTTTTAATTAAAGTATCCCATTTGAATCTTTTCAGAGACTCCATTTAGTCTCATTTTAAAGCTTCTCTCCTGGACGCGAGAATAAAGAACATATTTAACAGCATTGACGGCCACAATGCTTGTAAAAGACGCTCCGTGCAAAGGGGTTATAAAGTTACCAGACACACGGGCAGGCAAGTGCATAGAGTTACTAGTCCGATAGGAAAGTTACTAGACCCGGGCGTGCGGGCGTGTCGCCATTTCGAACCCTGAATAAATTAATAAATTAATAAAAAAATCAGTGACCCAGGCATACCGGGGCACCTCAGATCTACAGGGGGGCACGTGCCCCCGTGAAAAGGGTCTCGCGACGCCGATGCTCCAGCTTCTCTTTATATATACACTGCTGAGTGGAATTATGAACACCTGGGCAGAGACGGAGCCAGGGGCAGACCAGGTGCACCTGCGCAGCAGGGAGACACAAAAGAAAACAAGGAGGGGAGCAAATGTCTACACAGACATCCACTCGAAGTCAACAATTTTCTGAAGAATGTGCTGACATGGGGGTTAAATTGCCATGCCTCTTTTTGGCTTTTGAGCCCGTCTCAGGGTTAATGCCCAGGAAGCACCTGAAAACACTAAGCCAAGGCAACAATTTCAATTTTACATAGATTTATGTGTTGCATAGTTTATTTTAAGGCACATGCAGCGGTGCCCCTTTCAATTTAAGTAAAACCTGCACCAAAGAAATAAATTAGTATTAAAAGCCAAGCAAGAGCGATAAAAGCAAGAAAATCACTTAATTTGTTGTGTTATCACAGAGGATGGCCTGAATCTGAACTCCTCCTCATCGGCTCCAAATCCAGCCTCAGCAAAACCCCCAACCTGACACTCACCATCGATGGCACCCCTGTTTCCCCCTCCACCCAGGCACGCAACCTTGGCATGATATTCGACCCCACCCTCTCCCTCGACCCCCACATCCGCCAAGTTGTAAAAACCTCATTTTTCCACCTCCGCAATATCGCCAAACTCCGTCCCTCTCTCACCCGCCCCGCAGCTGAGCGACTCATTCACGCCTTCATCTCCTCCCGCCTTGACTATTGCAACTCAATCCTCTTCGGCATCAGCACAACATCCCTCAACAGACTCCAGCGTGTCCAGAACGCAGCCGCCAGACTCCTCACCCACACCAAATCATGGCATCACATCACCCCGGTCCTCAAAGAACTCCACTGGCTTCCCGTCTCACACCACATTCACTACAAACTCCTGGTCCTCACCTATAAAGCCCTCCACCATCTGCCCCCCCCCTACCTCACTGACCTCCTCATCGTCTACCAACCCCGGTCCCTCAAATCCACCTCAGCCGGTTTGCTCTCAATCCCCAAGGCCAAACTCCGGAGCTTCGGGGACAGAGCCTTCTCTGTGGCAGCCCCGAAGCTCTGGAACTCCCTCCCCCAAGATCTCCGTGAGTCTGACTCCCTCACCCTGTTCCAGTCCCGTCTCAAAACCCACCTCTTCAACTCTGCTTATCCTTAAACCCGCCCCTCCCCCCTCTGAACCAACATCCTCCTGACTGCTTTTCTGTTTTTGTTTAGTTTTTGTTTTTGTTTGTGTTTTTGTTCTTGTCTTGTTTGTCGACCTGATTCATAATGTAAAGCGTCTTTGGGTCTAAAAAAGCACTATATAAATCCCATTTATTATTATTATTAATACAGTATTTTACTGTGAAATAATACAGTAACATGTTGTGAAATCCTGGTAATCATTTATCCTGTACATTCACAGTAATTAACTGTGCCTGCATTGATTTCACTGTGAAATTCAAAATGACAGTATTATATGTGAACATCAAAGGGAAAAACTGTAAAGTGGTAAAACAGTAATTTATTGTAAAATATTAAAGCTATATATTGTGAAATCATGGTAATATTTTACAGTGTAGAGACATGGCATATTTCTAGTTGACTGGTTATCAAGGGCCTTTCAATGTTGTCTTCACAATGTTACATTTGCTTTGACTTCAATCACTTGTATAACCCAATGATCAAAGCTAATCAACCACATACATTAAATCACATGGGAGTTCATTTGTATACATAATTGCTTTATTGAGTAATGCAGACATTATTTTAAAAGGCCTGAAACGTTTTCTTTCTCAATCAGCCTATTTATTAATGATAAGAGATCTACACATGAAAAATGTCTTAAAACTAAAATAATTGTGTTACTTCACATAATACATTTCTGTATAGTGTCTGTGATTTCCTCAATATTTGAAGATCTGGAAAGTTAAACTTTACACAAATTACAACAAATGAGGCCTTGTTTTAACTTGTACTTACTGTGTTTTACATAGGAGAAAAGCTGATTTTAAAAACAACGTGTTTAGGTGCTTTAAGAACTGTGTGTAACAATTACAAACTATTTGCATCTCTTGTGGACAAAACTTTGAGAAAATTAATATCTGATGATTTATTGTATCAAAGTGTCAGCTGCTTTTAACTGTATTGGAAATATAATCATATTACACAGCAGATGTAATAGAGAAACTAAGTTTTAATTGACCTTGTTTATTAGAGTACTATTTGTCTGTATCTAATTATTACAAGTTCAACAGAATAAGAACATTAGCATCTGATCTTGCTTCTGTGAATATAAAGTGTCATTATATAGGTATTAATATGTGAACTGACCTTTTCCTGAACCATGCTTGTGTTTATTGTTCAAACCAGCACTCACCCCAAACCATTTTGTGATCACTTCAGGAAAAATCTTCCCAGCCTGTCTTCACAGAAACCATTAGGCTAAGCTGTTTCTGGCTATATAATGTGTAATAACTTTGTGCTTGTTGCACTTTGATCATTTTTTCATTTGTTCTTTTATAAATAAAGAGCTGAAATTAATCTTCTCTCAAGTGTTTTATTGGTGCTGGGATCTTAGGGGATTTCCTACAGAGACGCTGTCAAGTTTTAAAACTGGTAGTTCTATTGTCTGCTGATACAGACCACACCTCCTTGCTGCAAAAGTGCTTAGTGTACAAAATAAAAACACCTTGATAATTACAAAATACAAATTATTTGACTAAATTGTAAATCAAGCAAATGGAAAAATGTCTGTAAAAAAATAATTATGATAAATAAACACATGATAATAACGCTAATCCGAAGTCGTTATGACATTATTATTTTATATATATATATTATTGTACTGCTATCTTACTATATTTAGATTACAGTGTTCTTAATATAGTTCTCTATCTCTGTACTGTTTTAAATCTTTGTTTTATATTTTATGTCTGCTCCATGACATCAAGTCAAATTCCTCGTATGTGTGAACCTACCTGGCAATAAACCCGTTTCTGATTCTGACAGACAAAATGTCAAATTAAGATAAAAACTGAAATAATATAAACAAAGTTTGTTTAAAGCCTCACTGTTATTGTTATGTAGAGAGCCATGTAGTTAGGTGTAGCTGTGCAGTAGTTAAGAAATGACACACAGCCAAGCTTCTTTTGTTAAGTGTACAGGGAAGGCTGTAGAACAGGTTTCCACGGTTGCTCTATGTTGAAGCAGCACATGTTTTTTTAAGGTGTCAACCTTGAGTCAAAATGAAAGTGTAAGAGAATTCTCTAATCAATTTTTATTCCAAGTTTCTGTTAAAATACTATAAACTACACCCACCCACCCACCCACCCACACACACACACACACACACACACACACACACACACACACACACACACACACACACACACACACACACACACACACACACACACACACACACACACACACACACACACACACACACACACACACACACACACACACACACACACACACACACACACACACACACACACACACACACACACACACACACACACACACACACACACACACACACACACACACACACACTGGACTAGGGAAGAGAGACACTTCACTTGAATCCTCCTCAACCATGTTTAAGGACCAAGATTTAAGAGCAGAAGTTGAAGTTCATGATTCACTAACAAACACAATGTGGTTTGAAAATACAAAACACCATCTACAAACTAATGCATTTAGTTTTGCAAAGAAAAAACGTATCTATCAAACAAACACTTAAAATGTTTCTAATAAATCATGTTTCAGAGACAAATTCAGCATAGGTTTTACAAGTACAAAACGTTTTCTTCTCAGGGCGGAATATTACTGACAAAAGTCACGTGACTCACTCACGTGACTTTTGGCAGTAATATTCCGCCGTGGTTGTGCTCACACATTCTCCCTCACACATGCTCCACGGCAGCAGGGGGCGCTACTGAGTCCATTGGGAAGGCGGGAGGTTGAGCCGAGCATGGAACAGCCCTTGCCAGTCAGATGGCATGTGTTTCTAGCGATCACAACGAAAACAGCCAAGACACATATTGCGCCCAGAAATTGAATGTTATTAAGGGCTGTAAATATAATAAGCCTATGGGTAAAATGGAAAACATTGTAACTAAGGAGATTTAAACTATACAGAGATTCTGCACTGCGGTCACTCAGCCGTCTCTCGAGTTAGTATTTTCAAATCAGCTGCTCTTCATTTTCTTTCCTGCTATATTCAATGAGTGATACAAATATTTGTTACCATAAGTTCTGAATAAAACTGATACTGTTGGACTCGGCACTAGTTGACTGCTACCAGAAATAAAAGGAAGTACTTTTACTGTGTACTTGTACTCGGGAGGGGACATTGACAGAGGATAACTGGAAAAGTACAGAATAAGTACTTCATAGTACTTGTGGGGGTAGTTTCAGTTTCTATGCTGAATCTGTCTCTGAAACATGATTTATTAGAAACATTTCATGTGTTTGTTTGATAGATACGTTTTTTCTTTGCAAAACTAAATGCATTAGTTTGTAGATGGTATTTTGTATTTTCAAACCACATTGTGTTTGTTAGTGAATCATGAGGCATTTGTAAAACCTGTTTAGTTTGTTTGTGGAGTTATGGCAGGAAATTAGCTCCATACAGGTGGTTAAATCCTATGACAACCTAACAAACAAGAGCACACAAGGGGATGGGTAATAACCGGAAAAGCATGACATGGGACCTTTAAAAAAAAAAAAAGTGAAATAAAAAAAAATAATAATAATAATAAGCGACATTTAAAAAAAAAGGAAGTAACATTTTGAAAGAAAGTCAAATTCTGAGAAAAAAGGCGCATTTAGAAGAAAAAAAAGTCAAATTCTGAGAAAAAAGTCTAAATTGAGATGCATTGTGGGACGTGTAGTTTATGGGCAACGTGCTTCTGTAAATCATCATGTAACCGTATAATAAACATATAATATTCTTTGCAAGCTCTTGTGGGGCCATAGAAAATGAGGTCACGAGCCAGATATGGCCCACGGGCCTTGAGTTTGAATCTATTTTTTTTTTTTTAAATACATGAATAAAAAGTTACAGTGCAGTTTAAGATATGAATAGTACAAACAGAAGTTCCACTTTGCACTGATGCCTTTCTTTAAGGTTTCTCTGAACATGAGCTGTGTACCCTTGTATGGCACAAACGTCCCGAGCAGCATACACAGAGAAAACCAGCCAGGACAAATTCTCCAGACACTGATTCCCTGGGGTTACTAGCCCCAAATGTTCATTAACCAAAAACGAAACACAACCGCTCAGAGTCAATTAAAAGCAACGGCAAAAAGATAAGTCTTCAGCCTGGATTTAAAAGTGGTAAGAGTTGCAGCGGACCTGCAGGTTTCTGGGAGTTTGTTCCAGATGTTTGGAGCATAATAACTGAACGCTGCCTCTCCATGTTTAGTTCTGACTCTGGGGACAGAAAGCTGACCAGTCCCTGAAGACCTGAGAGATCTGGATGGTTCATAATTTAGCAGTAGGTCAGAAATGTATTTTGGGCCTAAACCATTCAAAGCTTTATAAACCAGCAGCAGTATTTTGAAATCTATTCTTTGACACACAGGAAGCCAGTGTAAAGACTTCAGAACTGGAGTGATGTGATCCACTTTCTTGACGCTGTCAAGTTTTAAAATTGGTAGTTCTACTGTCTGCTGATACAGACCACACCCCTTTGGTGCAAAAGTGCTTAGTGTACAAAATAAAAACACCTTGATAATTAGAAAATACAAATGATTTGACTAAATTGTATTTCAAGCAAATGGAAAAATGTCTGTAAAAATAATTATGATAAATAAACACATGATAATAACGCTAATCCGAAGTCGTTATGACAAATTAAGATAAAAACTGAAATAATATGAACAAAGTTTGTTTAAAGCCTCACTGTTATTGTTATGCTAAGTATTTTCCAACAAAGAAAGAGCCATGTAGTTAGGTGTAGCTGTGCAGTAGTTAAGAAATGACACACAGCCAAGCTTCTTTTGTTAATTGTTCAGGGAAGGCTGTAGAACAGGTTTCCAGGTTTGCTCTATGTTGAAGCAGCACATGTTTTTTTAAGGTGTCAACTTTGAGTCAAAATGAAAGTGTAAGAGAATTCTCTAATCTATTTTTATAACAAGTTTCTGTTAGGATGTTTCTGTTAAGATGTACTACTGTATAAGCTAAACTCACAGACACACACACTGTAGACTAGGGAAGAGAGACACTTTGCTTAAATCCTCCTCAACCATGTTTCAGGACCAAGATTTCAGAGCAGAAGTTTTATCTTTCATTTTTGGACAGAAGGTTATATCATATGACAACCAGAAAAACAAGACAGGAGCAAATGTTTTGTTTTTTGAGGAATCTATCAGCGGAAATAACTTGGCGAAACAAAATATTGTTGAGAATAAATGGTTCATCGATCAGAAATACTGTTTTGACCCGCAGTATGACTACGACTTCACTCATCTCTCTGACTCGGCTGAGTGCATGAGAGGTGACGAGCCTTACAAGCGCCCCAAAGGTTGGAACCGCATGGCGTTAAAGGTTCTAGGCAGATATCCAGACGGAGACACCTGGTTGGGCCCAGACGGATGGAGGAGTGACTCTGTAGCTGGAGAGTGGCCTGTTTCCTACCATGGAACAAGCTTAGATGGAGCCAGAGGCATCATCAAGAGTCACTACAAGGCTGGAAATGGAGCTTTTTATGGAAGCGGAATCTACTCAACACCACACCTACATCTTGCTGAGAGGTACGCCATGACCTTCAAATCAAAGAAGACGGGGGAAAGCTACAAAATGATCCTGCAAAACCGAATCAATCCTGAAAGAAGAGAGATATGCCAAATACCTGACTACTGGCTGATTCCTGTTGATGAAGGAAAGTCTGCCTCGGAGGAGAAAGAGATAGCAGAGGGAGCTATCCGACCCTACGGCATTCTGATTCAGGAGATGAAGTAAGACGACGACGCGGACGGCGTAAGGGTCTTGCGAAAGCTTTGTTCAGGGCTAATTTTCTAAATTTGACTGTTATCATTTTGTCTGCACAATGTTACATTTGCTTTGACTTCCAATGTATTGTAAACTATTGAACAAACCAATGAACAAAGCTGATCAACCACAGGGACACTTATCTCTACTTTAGCAACAACAAATTAAACCTTGTTTACATGTTTACTTAATTTGTTTCTACTTAGATGGAGAAAAGCTGATTTTAAAACAAAAAACGAAATCTTGTTTTATAAAATTAATATCTGATGAGTTTATGTTTCTAAATGTCAGCAACTTTGAACTGTATTGGAAATATAATCATATTACACAGCATATGTAATAGAGAAACTAAGTTATAATTGACCTTGTTTATTAGAGTACTATTTGTCTGTATCTAATTATTAAAAGTTAAACAGCGTAAGAACATTAGCATCTGATCTTGCTTCTGTGAATATAAAGTGTCATTATATAGGTATTAATATGTGAACTGACCTTTTCCTGAACCATGCTTGTGTTTATTGTTCAAACCAGCACTCACCCCAAACCATTTTGCGCTGACTTCAGGAAACCTTTTCCCAGCCTGTCTTCCCAGAAACCATTAGGCTAAGCTGTTTCTGGCTATATAATGTTTAACAACTTTGTGCTTGTTGCCCAGTGGTTGCAGTAATGCTGTGTGTGTGCTGGGATCCTTTGAAAAGGTTTATTTTTTTATTTCCTTATTAAACATTTTTTCAACACTTTTTTGAAATCCTTTGTTTCAGATTCCCACCATAAGAGTAACTTATTTTACACTAAAGTTTACTATAACCAGTTTTCTAGAAACACTTTACACTTTCATACATTTTTCCATTTGTTCTGTGATATAAATAAAGAGCTGAAATTAATCTTCCCTAAAGTGTTTTATTGGTGCTGGGATCTTGGGGGATTTACTACAGAGACGCTGCAATCTTAAAATGGGTAGTTCTACTGTCTGCTGATACAGACCACACCTCCTTGCTGCAAATGTGCTTAGTGTACAAAATAAAAACACCTTGATAATTACAAAATACTAATTATTTGACTAAATTGTATTTCAAGCAAATGGAAAACTGTCTGTAAAAATAATTATGATAAATAAACACATGATAATAACGCTAATCGGAAGTTGTTATGACATTATTATTTTATATATAAATATATTATTTTATTGGTATCTTACTATATTTTGATTACAGTGTTCTTAATACAGTTCTCTATCTCTGTACTGTTTTAAATCTTTGTTTTATATTTTATGTCTGCACAATGACATCAAGTCAAATTCCTTGTATGTGTGAACCTACATGGCAATAAACCCGTTTCTGAATCAGAAGAAATATACATTCAATAGCATTGCATCCCACCCAGCCCCTTAATTCCAGATCTTCACAAGGATGATTGTTCATTGAGGTTTTGTCCGACCAAGGTTATGTGAACAAATTCCAGTAGATACAATATAATACAATGTACAAGGATAACAGAGCACATCAGTGGGAAATAGTCATACAAAAAAAATGATAAGTACAATAACCAAGAAAAAAAAAAGATATATATTTATTAATAAAAGAAATAAAGAAAAGAAAAGAAAAGAAGAAGAAAGGGAGGGGGAGGGGGGATGGGGTCCTGCTGCTGCTGCTGCCACAAACTATTGCTCTAGTCATCCTGGTTTAAGGGGATCTGTAAACTATCGTAATAATTTAGGAAGGGGGTCCAAATCTTTGTAAACTTCTGCACAGAGCCTTTTAGAGTGTACTGGATTTTTTCAAGTTTAAGGAAGTGCATAGTGTCTCTTATCCATCTAGTAAAATTGGGAGGTGCTTGATCCTTCCAGGACAGGAGAATTAGGCGCCTGGCAATCAAGGAGATAAATGCTATGACTGCCTGAGTTTTACCTTTAAAGTTGCCGGTTTCAGGGGTGAGCCCAAATAAAGCACATTAGAATATGCAATGAATATGTTGCCCCAGAATGAGCTGAGGTTGGGACAGGACCAGAACATGTGAATGTGATCTGCTGGCCGACTGTTACAGCGAGGGCATGAAGGGTCTAGGTCAGGGAATAGCTTCGCCAGCCTTGCTTTGGTAAAGTGCACTCTCAGAACAATTTTGAGTTGTATCAATCTAGGCCTAGCACATGGGGAAGAGGTGTGTATTAAGTCAAGCACTTTCTGCCATTGATCGTCTGCCATTTCCTCACCAATGTCATTCTCCCAACGACTCCTGACATGTTGTAGAGATAAAGCAACAATATTGTTTATACTATTATAGAGAAGAGAGACCAGCCCTTTGCTACCCGGCGATAGTGAGAGAATATGATCAATTGCAATGTTCATTGGGATGTCAGGGAAAGAAGAGATATTTGTCTTAACAAAGTGTCTAATCTGGAGATATCTGAAGAATTGAGACTGTGGTAAATTAAATAATTGAGAGATTTGTGTAAATTATCCTTATTTCTCATCTACATACAAAGTACGAACGGATTTAATCCCATTTGTGTCCCATATCCCGAAAGTAGAGTCAGAGAGGGAGGGAGGGAAGTTGTCATTATTTTTGAGTGGAGAATGTACCGATGTTGTCTGCAAATTGAAATGCCTTCTAAATTGCGACCAAAGTCTGACGGAGTGATACACCACTGGATTAGAGCTGAATTGAGGTAAAGAAGGAGGTGACTGAGCGCATAGTATGGAACGTAGATTAAGTGGGCTACAGGCCTGTTCCAATTGTACCCAGGCCTCGCCATTGCCAGGTTCAACTTCCTTTATCCACTGTAGCATTGCTTTTATATGGCACGCCCAGTAGTAGTGGATGAAATTGGGTAGGGCCGGCAAGTTTTTTAGGTCTTTGAAGGGCACTTCTTCTTATTCTCGGGGGCTTGCCATTCCAACTGAATGATGAAATGCTTCTCTCCAATGAATGAAAGAAATACTTTTTTATCAAGATAGGAATTTGAAATTTTGGTGATACAATCATTTTTATCAGATTAACACGGCCGATTATGGACAAAGGTAGGTTAGTCCATCTAGTCATTATCTTTCTTACATTTTTCAAACAGTGTGCCAAAATTCTTAGTGAAGAGGGATGGAAAAGAGGGTGTGATTTCAATCCCAAGATATGTACAGCCCTTTGGGCAATTCTGAATGGAAAGTGTGCTGCACTTGGATTAAGGGGAAACATCTTGCTTTTTTCATAGTTGATTTTATAGCCTGAAAATGTACCAAATTGATCTAGGATTTTGAGAATAGGGGGGACAGATGTTAGTGGGTCCGTAATATATAAGATATAAGATAATATCATCGGCATATAAGGATATTTTGTGTCTAAAGCCTCCGTGCATCACACCCAGGAAGTCCTCAGATTGTTTTAGAGCTATGGCTAGAGGTTCCACAGCAATGGCGAACAAAGACAACAGCAGCCTTGACGTGTGCCCCTGCCAAGAGGGAAATATTTAGATTGTTTACCATAGTGATTAGAGAGGCTAGTGGTTAAGAGTAGAGGAGTTTAATCCATGAAATGAAGGAATCCTCAAATCCACATTTTTTAAGAGTAAAAAAATAGATACTGCCATTCAACTCGATCAAACGCTTTTTCAGCATCCAGAGATATCACCATTTCGGGGGAACAAGAAGAAGATGAGTAGACAATATTGAAGAGCCTCCGAAGATTGGAGCTTGAGTGTCTGTTTGAAATGAAGCCAGTTTGGTCTGGCAAGATAATCTGTGGAATAACCTTCTCCAAGCGCGAAGCTAGGACCTTGGATAACATTTTGTAATCCACATTAAGTAGGGAGATTGGTCGATAGGAGGCACATTGAAGTGGGTCTTTGCCCTCTTTTGGTAAAAGAGTAATTGCAGCCTGTCGTAAGGTAGGTGGAAGAAAGCCAGAGGAAAGGGATTCATTAAACATGTCTGTGAGCAGGGGGCAAAGTTGGGGCGCAAATTTCTTATAGAATTCTGAACTATAACTGTCTGGCCCAGGTGTTTTATTACATTTTAACGATTTAATAGCTCTTAGAATTTCTTCATTGGGAATCTGGCCTCCTAATAGAGAGTTATGTTCGGCTGGAACTGAAAGGGAAGTAAGTTTATCAAAGAAATGGTTCAGTTGTGAGAGATTATCACATTCAGAGCTGTATAAACCGCTGTAATACTCTTTGAAGGTATCATTGATGTCCCTGTGGTCAGTGACTGTTTCTCCTGTTTCACTATAGATATTAAGGATAAGACGAGTGGATTGAGCTTGACGAGCCTGCTGGGCTAACAACTTCCCAGCCATATCACCTGAGTCATAAACAGCAAAACGAGACTTAGTAATTAGATGTGTAGCTCTGTCTGTGGAAAGTAAGTTGTATTCGGTCTGTAAACCATGCTGTAAACGCAGCCTTTCTTTAAAAAGTGTTGGACATGTGGAGGACGAGTAGAGATTGTCAATTTCCAAAATAGAGCATGAGATGTCAATGAGTTTGGAGTCCCTTACTTTTTTTGCCCTGGAAGAGTATTCAATTATTTGCCCACGGAGGTAGGCCTTGAGGGTCTCCCATAAGCAGGGGTGCACATAAGTGGTACGCAGGTACGCATGCGCGGCAACAATCTGAAATGCGTACCGTCACTTGTGTCACAAAGCGCATTTGCGTACCGATGTATATGTGAAGCTTTTCCAGAAGGCGGTTAGATCATCGGACAACGGAGTTGGTCTCCGTGTGCACAGACAGGGCTGCTGTTAACGTCGGCCTGTATAGCAGCACTGCGCCAAAACAGCTGATCACAACGTTCACACGCTCTGTGGTAACGAAGCTCTGCACTCTACTACTACCCCCCCCCCCCCCCCGTTGACATTCGCGATACAGAGGGCTTCATCATACTCCACTAGCACCCCCACCCGCTGACATTCGCGATACAGAGGGCTTCATGGGAACTTTGAGGGGAGCTGGAAGTTGGAGTACCAAACACTGACTCCAGGTACTCATCTGAGTACCTCACTGAGAAAGTTGTGTGCACCCCTGCCCATAAGGATGAATGAGAGATTTCTGCGGAGGTGTTCGTTTCAAGAAAGAAGATAATTTGAGAATTGATATGACTTACAAACAGTTTGTCAGCTAGAAGGAGAGAGTTAATGGCGCGTTTCCACTGCAGCGCGGAGCCCGGCCTTGCTTGGCCTCGTTAGGCCTCGTTAGGACCGGCTCGCTTTATGGAGCGTTTCCATTACAGTTTAGGAACTGGGGTAGTATCTATAGTAACGCAGTGTAGGCGGAGCAATCGGCTTTTTGGCGGGCGGAGCGACGCTGCTTAAAACTGCCGTGACGTCATCTTCAATGCGACACAACACACACAACAATGGAGGATGTGGAAGCGATCGTTTGCTTGTTTTTGCTGTGTGGCTTCTTATCACAACAAAGAGGCGGCTTATAGCAAGACGAGGTATAGAAGAAGCTGACGTGGGAGTCTTGGCAGTCCTACAACGCCGCAGAGACTACAGGACGACTCAAATCACTTCTACTTCTTATTCTTCTTCTTCTTCTAGACTACAATGCTACTTGGTAAGCTAACGTTCGCTAACTAGCAATGTGTCTAGTCTAGGCTCACGCTCCCTATACGACCAAAGTGTTTCAAGTATTTAATTAATTGTAGCTACCACTTATACGTACTAAAATATGCATGCTTTTGTTTGTGTATTTCAGAAGAGGAGGAGGACAGGGACATACGAGAGGGTCTGATGCACTACCTGAATACCTAGAATGTATAATGTAATACCTAAATATTCATTGTATTGAACATAAATAAATCTCTTTTTTTCACATACATGTGTTTCTCAAATGATTTAAACCAAAAAAATGTTATCAGAATTGACTATTTAGTAAATATTTGAATTTCAAGCACCAGTACTTACTGCCCCATAATAATAATCTAATAAATTAAGCAAATATCAAAGCAAACTATAAACATAAATACAAAAGTGTAAAACACAGCAAAACTATATTCATAAATGCAAGTGTAAAAAATTGTAAACATGGATGGAGGCTAAAGTATCCACAGCATAAAAATAATATATGATTTATTATGATGGTTTGTCTGAAAGACACAGCCTCAAGGTTCAAGGTTTTTTATTTTGTCATACGAACATAGCTACAGTGTAGTTATGACAATGAAAATCTTAGGTCACAGGCTCCTCCAACTGTGCAACACAATAACAGATAAACAGAAATATAGTGCAAGTAAATATTAAGCGCTGCAAATAAATATTAAGCGCTGTGCACCGATGTTTTAGAGGAGAAACTCAATTTCAAACAGTATGCAGAGTTGTCCTGCAAAAGAGTTAAAATGTATTGTTTAACCAAATATGTATTCTCTTATTTGCTTTAATTGCAACAGATGATAAAGGTTTCACTGTGATAAGTATTCTCTCAAATCCATAAACCTCTGTACAGTGCTTTGTGGACGATGATGGTGTTTATATTTTTGACTGCAGAGGGACGCCCCTAGATGATGCCATCTTTCTGTATGATCGCTGTTGGGAGCAATTATTTATCAACAAGCGATAAGTCAAATAAGTACTTTATTGATCCCAATTTGGGAAGTGTTTTGTTGCAGCAGCATAAAAAGGCATGACATTGTACAATACAAATAATTTTAAAAAAAATGTTGTATTGCAGCAGCATAAAAAGACATGGCATTGATTGTAAAAATAAACATTTTAAAGATAAAAAATAAACAAGAAAGTACAAATGGAAATAAACAATATAATCTCAGTCAGAGGTTATTTTTTGTATCACAGAGGCGGACGAGACGGGGCACGTCAGCTGCCTATTCCCCCTAGCACCTGGCCAAGAGTGCGCAGGAAGGCTAAATTAAAGGTCTCTGCTTGAGCGATCTCCTCCCTTCTTGAGGCTGCTTCCAACTCCCTCGCCTCCCCCAAGGTCCGGTTCAAGTGCTGATCCTGCTGGGCCCGGTCTTCCTTCTGCTGGACCAGAGGCCTGTACTACCAAGCTGGTTCAACCTAACCTGGATATGTTTGAGTTAGCCGGTTGGCCTAATCCAAAACATACGCGCTCTCGCTAAACTGTCCTACGATGCGGGTTATCAAGTGGATCGCTCAAGCCAGCCGTGTCCTATCTAGTTAGGTGCGCGTTCACATGAAAGGGGTGGTATTTGGAGCATTCGACCAATCACAAACATGGAGAAGTGTACTGACAGCGCAGCGTCATACTTCCTGAATGAAAAGTGAACTTTAATATTAGTCAAATATGAAGAAGTTCAACTTTAAACATCCATGACACTTTATCCAGGATCAAAGCCACATAGCTGCACCTGCAAGGTGATTACAGCTGGTAAAAGAAAAAGTGTCTGAATGCGTACATTAACAGGTTTATGATATCACTGCCCCGTCTAAGACACGAGTGGATCTGACTTTAATTACATTTGTCTCGAGTGTTTCGTCAACTTAATGTGTTGCTTAAAATAATACTTCTGCATACAGTATGTGACACTGTGAGTGTTGCACGGCCAGATACGGCTCAGCTGACTCAGATAAGGACATATATGATACATTATGATGTGATATGCCGCGGACTGTACTTAATGTTACTCTGATCCGGTTACTTATGTTGTGGCAGATATTTAAGTAAGCTTTCTTAATGCTAATGTTATAATAGTCCGATTGCTCTGAAGATGGGAGGTGATATTATTAATGTTCACGTTCACACAGTCGGTGATTTTTGCCGGCCGTCTTTCCTGCAACGGCAGCTTTTCTGTATTTCCTTTCTCCTGTAATATGACTTGATCGCTTTAAACTTCGCACACTGAGCTCTGATTGGTCAGCAGGCAGTGCTTTCACTGAGTTGATCTCTTAGCCTGCAACCTAACCTGGTCCTGACCAGGTTAGCCGCACAGCATCAGTTACCATGTAGATCTAGCCTGCTAAAAAGAGAACCAGCTTCGTAGGACCGGAAACCCAGAGTTTTCCCTGAAGTTAGTCGGCTAAGCGAAAATCCTGCTTCGTAGTATACCCCCCAGGTGCCGTTCCTGCTGGGCCAGATCCTCTCTTCCTCGTTTCCTCTTGCCTGGGTGACAAGATAATTATAGCAATAATAATTAGCAATAAGAATGATAAACACAGGACAGGTACAGGTCACACAAGGATATAAGAATAACATGTATAAACAGAACAACAGTAAGGATGAACTAAAGAAAGTTCTGGCCCTAGATGTTTACAATGATTGTGAATTTCCAGCCTGTTGATAATGAATATAAATACATGTATATGATAGGAAGTCACACACAATTGTACTAGCTGCTTACTTTACTTGTAACAGAGCATTCCCACACAGTGGTATAGCTTATTTTACTTACTGACTATGGATGATCTAAAGTTTAAAAAAAAGTCACAATTCCAGCCTATTTCGTACCTAGAACCACACGCTGCGGTGTCGAGTTGGCGCTCGGCGTTGGTGTCTGTGGTCCAGTTGGAGTTTGTTCTGTTGGAGTTAATGCGAAGGACGTTGTTCGGGACTGTTCCTCCTCGCAGGTCCCCAATGTAATCATCTAGAACAGAAACATGACTTGTTAATTCCACAAACTACTGCAGCACAATACTAAAATAGCAACAACAACAATAGAAAAGAAAAACTGAACGTAAACAATGGCACATATGGTGTCAGCAAACAATAGCTCTAGCTAATGCTATCTGCCTAGCCTTCGCGGCTCCATAAAAGCATGGGTTGTCGAAAATAAATGTACGGATAAAATAGACTTCTTTGTTAGAAGTGAGCTTTAGAACAGATAGGGACACATCACTTAAGCAAATAACAGAGCGTAAGCAAAAACTCACCATGCAGAGACTCCAGTAACGCCGTTGCAGAGTCCAGGCCTCCCTCCCTCCCAACGCTAGCCGGTTTATGGCCATAAATGGTGTCCATTAGCTCAAACCACCACTCGTCTTGTTGTTATCCTTGACGAAGCGATATTCACTCTTCATCTTTTTGAGTTTTTCCCTACACTGCACGACAGTCCTCGAGTAACCGCTTGTGGGCATTAGTGTAGAGACCTCCTGAAACACTTTTAAATTGTGAGTTGTCCCGTCGAGCTCCCGCTGGATCTTCTTCTTTTTTTCTTTAATGGTGAATTCCTTCCCTCCGGCTAGATCTTATCATCTGCAATATAATGTAATCACTTCGTCGACCAACCACGGCGTGCTTTTCTTTGCCATTTGTGTAGCTCCTCTGTTAACAAAAATGCTGTTTATAAAAATGCTGCAAGTTTCGCTATGTATATGCGACGCTTGGGATTATCTTGCGCGCTGATTGTGACGATTCTCTCAGGGCCAGAAAAACGGTGAATTTGGACCCGCTAGCCGGTACTAGGCCAAGTGGAAACGCAACCTTTAACGGGCCGCTGACGTCACAGCCCTCTTAAACCGGGCTCCGCGCCGCAGTGGAAACGCGCCATAAGTCTCCAGTTTCGAGAAGGTCTCAGGGAGTTAGGCAATGTTATATGAAATGAGACAGCTCCATGATTTGAAACTGTAATACTTTCATATGAGCAGGAGTTAACATTTCCCAGTAGTCTATTATCTAAGAGAAAGTAGTCAATGCGGGTATATGTGTGATGAACATTGGAGAAGAAGGAAAATACTTTTTGGTTGTTAAATTTAAATCTCCAAATATCCGAAACAGCATTTTGAGTATTGAAATCGTTGATAGTCTTAGCAGATTTGGTAAGAGGCTAAGCCCTGTTAGATGATCTATCCAATGCGGTGTTAAGCATGCAGTTAAAGTCTCCTCATATTATCAGATTTTAGTTGTTATCACTGGGTAAGGTGGAGAATAGTTTGTTAAAGAAATTATAATCATCACTGTTTGGAGCATAAACATTGACCATAATGACAGGGCTGTCGAATAACTGGCCCGAAACAATGATAAATCTCCCACTTGTGTCAGCGATCACCTCCTTAGCTTGAAATGGAATTTCCTTATGTATGAGGATTTCTGTTCCCCTGGTTTTGGCATTGAACTGTGAGTGGAAAACCTGGCCAACCCATCCCCTTTTGAGAAACTTAACGTGGTTGTTTTTCAGGTGAGTCTCCTGTAGAAAGGCTATGTCTGAGTGCAGCCGTTGCAGATAAGAGTCTATTTTCTGTCTTTTCACCCAGCTGTTAACCTTTAGTGTTTAAGGATAAAAAGTGGATGGGCCGAGCTTGATTGCAGTTAGATGTAGTTGTCATATTCTAAGAGATTAGTGGGACAAAGAGTAACAACAGCAGTGGAGCAGGGTAGGGCCGGGTGTGGGGTGTGGAGAGGGGGAAAGGAGAATGATGGGACAAGAGAGATAAAAAAGGAAAAGAAGAAAAAGGGAAAACTAAACGGTTGGCATAAAAACCTCTAACATTGTGAAAAACAGCATCCCAGAGGGGACGTGGGGCTTGAACTGTGCACTTAATTGCCAGCTCAAAAAACACCTAACTTACACTAAGATTGTTGTCAATAGTAACATCAACAAAAACAGTATACAACATGTAACATTACATTGTGCAGAAGCCATGAAAGGCCGGTAACAGGGTAGGATTTTCACGGCGGCCATGACCGTCGTAGCCCCTAGGTCTGGCCGTTATGCCCCACAAATAATTGTACGTCCTACGGCCACCATGGCCTGAGTGCCCCTGATACTGTTAAAATCTCGAAGTTGCTTTAACAGCGACTGAACAGTGTTTTCTGAACTGCATTATGCTGCGTTCACAACGGACGCAATGCGAATATTCTCACCCTGGAGTTTCACCGCGGCTGTCAGCTGTGTTTACTCCTGTCATTCAAACAGGACGCGCTGGAGAGGGGGCGGGGCTTATTTCCATGTAAATACTGTCGTGGAAACCAACTACGACAAAATTAACCTATTTTACAGTGATTTAATTGTAATACACGTTTCAAAATGATGCAGAAGTAACTACATACTGATACCGGTTAGTAATAAACATGAATTAATGCTTTGACAAGTCTGCAGACAGACGGCAGGCGAAAAACCTTTTAAAATGCATGTTTTCTGAATGGATCAATCAGGCTGCTAAACTAACCTGTAGCTGCTGCGTCCACACTCACAACAACGTCCTAAAGACATAATTAAAGCAGCGACTGTATTCGCCATGACACAGACAGTCTGTGGTTTGTACATGTTTAACTTTTGTCCAGTTTCTGACCAGAGCTGTGAGGAGTTGATTAAAGAGACTCTCTCTCTCTCTCTCACACACACACACACACACACACACACACACACACACACACACACACACACACACACACACACACACACACACACACACACACACACACACACACACACACACACACACACACACACACACACACACACACACACACACACACACACACACACACACACACACACACACACACACACACACACACACACACACACACACACACACACACACACACACACACACACACACACACACACACACACACACACACACACACACACTGCTGAATGGTGCAGAGTTTGACCCTTGAAGGCTGTTTCTTCTGCTCTGAAATGGAATATATTTGTTACATATTAACAGAATTTTAGATTTTTTGATTTGATTTTGGATTTGTGAATGGGAGAAGTAGTAGATGGAAAACATACTAAAACACTAATTATTCAAAGTAGAGTATTTTATTTTATAAACGGTAATACTAAGGAGGCATAGGCCTATATGATGATATCATGTTTAACATTATTGATATTAAAAAAGTGATTTGTTTTCCATGTCATTTGTGTGTTTTTCTTATCAAAAAGTGAAGTTATTTATTTGTAAGCTCCAAATCCAAATGTTTCCCTCAATGGCCTTCGTGCCCTGGCATGTGGCCTTTGCGCCCTGAAAAAATGTGTAACACCAAAGGCCATTTTTATGTCCAACTGCTACATTCGTTATTCAGTCTGTGTTCAGTTCAGCCTCTCAAATGCACTCTGAACAGGAGACTTGGGGTTAGCCCCCAACAGAAAATATGTGAAAAGTTATATATTATCACTGATTTTTTGTATTAGTGTACTCCAATGTATGTAGTTTCTTGACATAATCACAGTGCTTCACCTGCAGCTGCCCTGCTGGCACCTTTTATCCAGCTCTGCCAAGTGGCAGTCCTTTTAGCTGCCTCCTTCAGATCTCTCTCTCTCTCTCTCTCTGCTTCAGTCTCCTCTGTCTTGAAAGCATTCTTAAGCACAGCAATGTAACATTAGGCTGTGCATGAAAAAAACAAACGATTATTACATTAACTCATTTGAACAGTAATTCACATCATCAACAATTCAGCTTTAATGTAGTTTGACCATTGCAACTATTGTGCAGACATACTGATAAAATAGGGCTTCTAACTAATTAGCTTAAATAAACTCACGAATTAATGAAACCAGTTCAATACGCATTATTCTTATTATTATCATTCTTTATGAGAGCAGTAACGGTAACGTATCTAATTACTTATTTATCTAGTATTCCATAACTTCATAACGGAGATGGTCAAACTGAAGTAGAGACATGGCAGAAATCATGAAGCGGGACATTGAACTGTTCTCCCGTGAGAGGGCGATCAAGAAAAGACAGCGAGCGATGAGGGAGTTTACACAGATGAAAAGACACAGAAAGACAGAAATACAATAACAAGTATATTCAGGTGTTTTTTTGTAAATAACCGACGGTGTCAAGAGGAAGTGAAGTCCCCTGGTTTGTCCCCTAGTCTAACTGCCATGAGAAAACTCAAAATCAATTTCCCAAAATCCAACACGAGAGGTGGTCTTAAAAGCATATTTAAAAACGGGAACAGATTGACCCGGGATTTGCCACCAAAGCCAGGCAGGCATTTGGAGTGATCACCATAGCCATATGAGGCCGGACTCGGAGGGCTTTCCTTTGCTTCCAGCCGTCAGATTGTAAACAGTCACGTGACTGGGGGCAGATGACAGCGCTGACTTGGTGTGTTTCCCGCAGCGAGACGCTACAGTACTAATTGTGGGCTTATCATGTTTATTCGGATACAACAGAAAATAAAATAAAAACTCTCACTCTCTGCAGAGGGGCAGGTCAGACAAAAATGGCAAACGGGCCGTTGCCCGGGCAACATTAGCCCGTACCTGTGCACGTCCCTGCATGTAGCTGAGAGTGAGGGGTATGCCAAGACCTTCCAATCAAAGAAGACGGGGAAAAGCTACAAACTGATCCTGCAAAATCGAATCAATTGATTACAGTGTTCTTAATATAGTTCTCTATCTCTGTACTGTTTTAAATCTTTGTTTTATATTTTATGGATGCACCATGACATCAAGTCAAATTCCTCGTATGTGTGAACCTCCCTGGCAATAAACCCGTTTCTGATTCTGACAGACAAAATGTCAAATTAAGATAAAAACTGAAATAATATGAACAAAGTTTGTTTAAAGCCTCACTGTTATTGTTATGCAATGTATTTTCTAACAAGGAAAGAGCCATGTAGTTAGGTGTAGCTGTGCAGTAGTTAAGAAATGATTCCTGTCTCACTGAATGAGCTCTGAGCTCAGTGTTCATAAAGTATAAACAGCAATTGCAGATTACTTTCCTCCTTGACACACAGCCAAGCTTCTTTTGTTAAGTGTACAGGGAAGGCTGTAGAACAGGTTTCCACGGTTTCTCTATGTTGAAGCAGCACATGTTTTTTTAAGGTGTCAACCTTGAGTCAAAATGAAAGTGTAAGAGAATTCTCTAATCAATTTTTATTCCAAGTTTCTGTTAAAATACTAAGCACACACACACACACACACACACACACACACACACACACACACACACACACACACACACACACACACACACACACACACACACACACACACACACACACACACACACACACACACACACACACACACACACACACACACACACACACACACACACACACACACACACACACACACACACACACACACACACACACACACACACACACACACACACACACACACACACACACACACACACACACAGGACTAGGGAAGAGAGACACTTCGCTTGAATCCTCCTCAACCATGTTTAAGGACCAAGATTTAAGAGCAAAAGTTGTATCTTCCATTCTTGGACAGGTGGTTAAACCCTATGACAACCTAACAAACAAGAGCACACACGGGGACGGGTAATAACCGGAAAAGCATGACATGGGACCTTTGAAAAAAAAGAAGTTAAATAAAAAATAAAAAGAAGTGACATTTAAAAAAAGGAAGTAACATTTTGAAAGAAAAGCAACATTTAAAAAGAGTCAAATTCTGAGAAAAGAGCACATTCTAGGAAAAAAGGCATATTTAGAAGAAAAAAGAGTCAAATTCTGAGAAAAAAGTCTAAATTGAGATGCATTGTGGGACATGTAGTTTATGGGCAACGTGCTTCTGGAAATCATCATGTAACTGTATAATAAACATATAATATTCTTTGCAAGCTCTTGTGGGGCCACAGAAAATGAGGTCACAGGCCAGATTTGGCCCACGGGCCTTGAGTTTGAATTTATTAATTTTTTTAAATACATGAATAAAAAGTTACAGTGCAATTTAAGATATTAATAGTTCACACAGAAGTTCCACTTTACTGATGCCTTTCTTTAAGGTTTCTCTGAACATGAGCTGTGTACCCTTGTATGGCACAAACGTCCCGAGCAGCATACACAGAGAAAAACAGCCAGGACAAATTCCCCAGACACTGATTTCCTGGGGTTACTAGCCCCAAATGTTCATTAACCAAAAACGAAACACAACCGATCAGAGTCAATTAAAAGCAGCGGCAAAAAGATAAGTCTTCAGCCTGGATTTAAAAGTAGTAAGAGTTGCAGCGGACCTGCAGGTTTCTGGGAGTTTGTTCCAGATGTTTGGAGCATAATAACTGAACGCTGCTTCTCCATGTTTAGTTCTGACTCTGGGGACAGAAAGCTGACCAGTCCCTGAAGACTTGAGAGATCTGGATGATTCATAATTTAGCAGGAGGTCAGAAATGTATTTTGGGCCTAAACCATTCAATGCTTTATAAACCAGCAGCAGTATTTTCAAATCTATTCTTTGACGCACAGGAAGCCAGTGTAAAGACTTCAGAACAGGAGTGATGTGATCCACTTTCTTAGTGTTAGTGAGGACTCGAGCAGCAGCGTTCTGAATCAGCTGCAGCTTTCTAATAGATTATTTAGTGTGACCTGTGAAGACACCATTACAGTAGTCCAGTCTACTGAAGAAGATAAAAGCATGGACAATTCTTTCCAAATCCTGCTGTGACATTAGTCTTTTAATCCTAGATATGTTCTTTAGGTCAGGGGTTCCCAACCCCGGAGGTGTTACTGCCGGGCCGCGAAATAGCTGTGAGTTTATCGTAATATTTGCAAAATTATAAAAATATTTTATCAAAAAACATTCAATTTTTATTTTATTTTCGCACCTATACCAGTCATATTATTTCATCCAAAACATACAAAATAAATCAAAATTGGTTAGCATAAGGTCTGAAGGAACGCCTGCCTGGAAGGAGGAATGGATAGCAGAGAGAGCTATTCGACCTTACGGCATTCTGATTCAGGAGATGAAGGAAGATAATGAGGCGGAGGCTGGTTTACTTGGTGGAATTGTTCAATACTTCTATGACCTTATGAACTTCTAAAGATGTTTCCCTCGAGACATGGCATATTTCTAGTTGACTGGTTATCAAGGGCCTTTCAATGTTGTCTTCACAATGTTACATTTGCTTTGACTTCAATCACTTGTATAACCCAAGGATCAAAGCTAATCAACCACATACATTAAATCACATGGGAGTTCATTTGTATACATAATTGCTTTATTGAGTAATGCAGACATTATTTTAAAAGGCCTGAAACGTTTTCTTTCTCAATCAGCTTATTTATTAATGATAAGAGACCTACACATGAAAAATGTTTATCTTAAAACTAAAATAATTGTGTTACTTCACATAATACATTTCTGTATATATAGTGTCTGTGATTTCCTCAATATCTGAAGATCTGGAAAGTTAAACTTTACACAAATTACAACAAATGAGGCCTTGTTTTAACTTGTACTTACTTTGTTTTACTTAGAAGGAGAAAAGCTGATTTTAAAAACAACGTGTTTAGGTGCTTTAAGAACTGTGTGTAACAATTACAAACTATTTGCAGAATCTTGTGGTCAAAACTTTGAGGAAATTAATATCTGATGATTTATTGTATCAAAGTGTCAGCTGCTTTTAACTGTATTGGAAATATAATCATATTACACAGCAGATGTAATAGAGAAACTAGGTTATAATTGACCTTGTTTATTAGAGTACTATTTGTCTGTATCTAATTATTAAAGGTTCAACAGAGTAAGAACATTAGCACCTGATCTTGCTTCTGTGAATATAAAGTGTCATTATATAGGTATTAATATGTGAACTGACCTTTTCCTGAACCATGCTTGTGTTTATTGTTCAAACCAGCACTCACCCCAAACCATTTTGCGCTGACTTCAGGAAACATTTTCCCAGCCTGTCTTCACAGAAACCATTAGGCTAAGCTGTTTCTGGCTATATAATGTGTAATAACTTTGTGCTTGTTGCCCAGTGGTTGCAGAAATGCTGTGTGTGTGCTGGGATCGTTTGAAAAGGTTTATTTTTTTATTTCCTTATTAAACATATCAGAATTCTTTTTTGAAATCCTTTATTTCAGATTTCCACCATAAGAGTAACTTCTTTTACACTAAAGTTTACTGCAACCAGTTTTCTAGAAACACTTTGATAATCTTTAGTTTGTTCTTTTATAAATAAAGAGCTGAAATTAATCTTCTCTCAAGTGTTTTATTGTTGCTGGGATCTTAGGGGATTTCCTACAGAGACGCTGTCAAGTTTTAAAACTGGTAGTTCTACTGTCTGCTGATACAGACCACACCTCCTTGCTGCAAAAGTGCTTAGTGTACAAAATAAAAACACCTTGATAATTAGAAAATACTAATTATTTGACTAAATTGTATTTCAAGCAAATGGAAAACTGTCTGTAAAAAAATAATTATGATAAATAAACACATGATAATAACGCTAATCCGAAGTCGTTATGACAAATTAAGATCAAAACTGAAATAATATGAACAAAGTTTGTTTAAAGCCTCACTGTTATTGTTATGCAATGTATTTTCTAACAAGGAAAGAGCCATGTAGTTAGGTGTAGCTGTGCAGTAGTTAAGAAATGATTCCTGTCTCACTGAATGAGCTCTGAGCTCAGTGTTCATAAAGTATAAACAGCAATTGCAGATTACTTTCCTCCTTGACACACAGCCAAGCTTCTTTTGTTAAGTGTACAGGGAAGGCTGTAGAACAGGTTTCCAGGTTTGCTCTATGTTGAAGCAGCACATGTTTTTTTAAGGTGTCAACCTTGATTCAAAATGAAAGTGTAAGAGAATTCTCTAATCAATTTTTATTCCAAGTTTCTGTTAAAATACTATAAACCACACACACACACACACACACACACACACACACACACACACACACACACACACACACACACACACACACACACACACACACACACACACACACACACACACACACACACACACACACACACACACACACACACACACACACACACACACACACACACACACACACACACACACACACACACACACACACACACACACACACACACACACACACACACACACACACACACACACACACACACACACACACACACACACACACACACACACACACACACGACTAGGGAAGAGACACTTTGCTTGAATCCTCCTCAACCATGTTTAAGGACCAAGATTTAAGAGCAGAAGTTGTATCTTCCATTCTTGGACAGGTGGTTAAACCCTATGACAACCTAACAAACAAGAGCACACACGGGGACGGGTAATAACCGGAAAAGCATGACATGGGACCTTTGAAAAAAAAAAAAAGTTAAATAAAAAGAAGTGACATTTTGAAAGAAAAGCAAGATTTAAAAAAAAAGAGTCAAATTCTGAGAAAAAAGTCTAAATTGAGATGCATTGTGGGACATGTAGTTTATGGGCAACGTGCTTCTGTAAATCATCATGTAACTGTATAATACACATATAATATTCTTTGCAAGCTTTTGTGGGGCCACAGAAAATGAGGTCACGGGCCAGATTTGGCCCACGGGCCTTGAGTTTGAATTTATTAATTTTTTTAAATACATGAATAAAAAGTTACAGTGCAGTTTAAGATATTAATAGTTCACACAGAAGTTCCACTTTACTGATGCCTTTCTTTAAGGTTTCTCTGAACATGAGCTGTATGGCACAAACGTCCCGAGCAGCATACACAGAGAAAACCAGCCAGGACAAAGTCCCCAGACACTGATTCCCTGGGGTTACTAGCCCCAAATGTTCATTAACCAAAAACGAAACACAACCGCTCAGAGTCAATTAAAAGCAGCGGCAAAAAGATAAGTCTTCAGCCTTGTTTTAAAAGTGGTAAGAATTGCAGCGGACCTGCAGGTTTCTGGGAGTTTGTTCCAGGTGTTTTGAGCATAATAACTGAACGCTGCTTTACTATGAAGGTAGAAATGGTGCAAAATGCGAGAGCGTGTAAAACCTGATGTGAGCACTTGCAGAAAAAAAATCTGAGCTTGTGTGCATACATTTACACTTGTATAAAATATCCACGTAACTGTGAACCACAACCACATCAACCACAACCACATCACTTCTGTGACCACAAGTCACAGAAGAAAAAAAAAAGTTTTGTAGCTTGTAGAAAAAAAATGAACTTAGTGATGAAATATTCACTTGCAGACAAATACATATTTTTAAAATATATTTTCCATTACAACTGCAACTTGGTTATTACAACCTCTCAAATCAGTCAATTCAACTTGACAAATCTGCTCTGTGGCAGTATAAATCTACGAATCTGCGGTCTTGACTTTTGCTACACTTCTTGCGATAAATGTGTCGCAAAAGTAATTTTCACCTGTAGATCAGCTGTAGATGTGGGGGGAGGGATGGGGGTTGGAGCGAAGGGGCGCAGCTATCAGAACGACGAGGCTTGACTGCGGGGCTAACGGTTGTGTCGCTACCAGTCCGCTGACATGGCGCGTCAATCAACGGTAAGTTTTGCCCATTACTTGCCCAGTATTACTTTGAATATTATTATTGTGATTGAGGATTAAATCCGCTTTGAAGACCACCGTTTTATATTGTGCAGTTTAGCGGTCAAATAACGTCAGTTAACCAGCTAACGCTAGCTTTGTTGAGTTTATGCTTGCTAAACAAGTAGTGGTTGTAGTCTACAGCAGTAATTAATATATTATAGCCTACTGCTTAAATAAACTGGGCAGAAGCGTTGAAGCGGCTACGCACGCCGCCGTGTGTAGGGGCCGTTACGGCCCGTCCACACAGCGGCGTGCGTTGACGTCACCCCATTCAAAGTGAATGGGGTGACGTCACGATTCACCGAACTGCATTGTGGGAGCAAAGCGTAGCTTCTCTCGCGGTGCTCGCTGCAAAAGTTCAGCAATGTTCTACTTTTGGCGCCTCGGCAGAAGCGTCAGCCAATGAAATCCCGTTTATGCAAATCTGCAAGTACAAGCGCTAGCCAATCAAACCGTGTGTATGCTGGGAGAGACTACTCAGGTCATTTCCTCATATTCCAAAAAATTGAAGAAAAATTCATTATAGCGGTAGTGAATCACCCGGTGCTGTATGATCAGTCTCTGTTCATCTACCGGGATACAAACCGGAGGAACCAGGCATGGAGGGAGGTGGCAGAGACAGTGGGTGAAACTGGTAGGTTTTCGCTTGTTTGGGGATTTTATATCCAGTTTACTTCGTTTTAACATTGCTATTGCTTTGTATGTCGGGGGCGGGAGATTCATGTGATTGGTTGTTGGTCGCGTTGCTCGCAAAAAATCCCCAAGCTTCAGATACGCCCACCGCCAAGCGTCAACGCACGCCGCTGTGTGGACGGGCCGTAACTCCCACCGCCAGTCTCACCGTAGCGCCGCGCTCCCTCCCATTAGGAGGAGCCCGAGGAAGAGCCAGCGGCAGCATGCGGCTGAGCTGCACCCTTTCTTCCTCCTGAAGCGCTGTGTGACCGAGGTGATCGATCCAAAGAGCCCCTCCGTAGTTACGGGGGCTCTCAGGAGATCATCTCGATCCTGGACAGCGCGGTGAGTCCCAACCACACGTGCCGTGACGCCACTGTCGCCAGGGACATCACACGTCCGGCTGCGGCGGCTACACCATGGATCAGATTGTTCATCCGACCAATGCAGCGGTCCGAATAGGCCCCAGACACTCAAAATAGAGGCGGTGGTGATCGGCACCTGCGATTAAGCCAGGGCATGTAGGACAGCGCCGGAGCTCAAGGAGTGGTGAGTCCATGATTAAATTATCTTTCTCTTTCTTTTCTCATTTACGTCTCAGTTGTTTTATCCTGCTTGCTGAAGAGAAAAGGATGACAGTCAGGAGGCTTGGCCGCCCTTATGTGAGCTTGCGCGCACATTCAGGTAGGCCCGCCCCGAGGGGTTGGCTACGTTTATAGTTATCTCAGTAGGTGATTGCTCGCATAGTATGGTTGAGAGGTAGTACATATAGAGTCCAGTATAGGGCGGAGCCTTTGTAAGATATAACTGAGATTTTTGTTTTCTACCTTTGACCTGCAGTGTTTATTGTGTAGTAAATGTATGAACCACGAGGATTTGGAAATGTATGTCAGCCAGAATTGAAATTATGTCTAGAAAGTAGAGTTCACCCTCTTAAAGGTTGGGCCTCAAGATTAGATAATAAAGCAGGAGCCACCTAAAGGCCCTTATCTGCCGAGTTGGTATTATGTTGTTAGTGCTGAATCTGAAACAAGCACAGGAGAATGACTCAGGTCTCAGGGTCACTGTTAATGCCTGAACCTCGGTTTACTTCGTTATGTGCCCCATTATCAGCCTCAGGGACGAACAGCAGTAAGACCATGTGAGAGGGAGCTTAACATTTGGTAAAAGGTCCAGTGCTCCTATTAGTAAGTCACTTTAAACATAGGGAAATATTGAGGTGAAGAGACAGTGGCAGCTTCTGTGCCAGTATTGTAATGTTATTGTTTTTGACTGAATTAAATGACTAACCGGTAGTGCGACAATTGCAGAGGGTGCATGGGCTAATCTTTGAACCACACTAGATAAAGTAAAAGATCATAAACCAGTTTAATATTGCAGAGCGCCGAGTGCCTTCACTTTGACTTCCGAGAAGGATAGTGTAACATCGAAGCTTCAGTAGCGTCGCCATGAAGCTGGTACTTCCTAACCCAGGTTTGGATGACAGGATCCCTTGCTATGATGATCTGGAGAGGATGGATAAGGAGGAGGCTGGGGACAGGCCCAAGTGGGACAACAAAGCCCAGTACATCCTAACCTGTGTGGGATTCTGCGTTGGGATTGGCAATGTGTGGAGGTTCCCTTACTTGTGTCAAAGTCATGGAGGAGGTAAACTCAGATTAAAATGGGAAAGGAACAATTTACTATTTTAGACTGTCAATTCTTGATTACAGATTATAGTGTGTATGAGGTGCTGTTAAAATGATTTTTCCTAGAGAGACTTATTTGACACTAACTAACAACATTACATATTTTATCTATTAACTCTTTTAAGTTTCAAAAGATTCACTTTAATCTAACAGTTGAATCTGGTGATTTATGAATGGCATAAATACAATTGTCAAAGTATACACACGGATTAGTGCACAGTGAATGTTAACGCAAGTTTAATTGGGGGAAAAACGTTATGAACCAAGAGGCCCAGGACAGATGTTGCAGTTACCAATAAACGACAAACACAACACCGACTGTGAGCAACAGTCAGGGAGACCCAGCAGAGCAGGAAAGGTAGGCAGGCAGAGCAGGTGGGGTTTTGACAGGGGGTAACTAAATAATATAAGTATTCATTGTCTGCAGACTGAGTCATGTGCGACTGCTTTACAGACCACATTTAACATCAAAGCATAATTTATCTGCTTAAGCATGTTCATATCTAGTATGCTGAAAAGGATAATGACTGTCATAAGCGCAACACTAGAGTTGTGTAAATATCTTTCCGATAATAATAATTATGTTTTTTTAGGTGCATTTTTAATTCCCTACCTGATCCTGCTTGTCCTGGAAGGAATGCCTCTCTTGTTGCTGGAGTTTGGCATCGGCCAGCGTCTCAGGAAAGGCAGTGTAGAAGTGTGGAGGTCCATCAACCCTTATCTGACTGGTATTGGTAAGTTAAATAGGCTCTGAAACAAGTTGTCCAAAGCATAATAAAAGAAAGTATCAATTAATAATTCTGTACTTCTCAGGTATAGCCTCCATGTTGGTGTCCTTATTGATTGGACTGTACTACAACACCTTGATAGCCTGGATTATCTGGTATCTCTTCAATTCCTTTCAAAGCCCGCTGCCTTGGACCCAGTGTCCTCTGAATATCAATGGAACAGGTTGATATAAATACAGAGATACTCATTAAGCACCAAAATCAACTCATGATTTACCCATGAATAAACACTTAAAGAGGACTGTTTCTTGCCCCTATAGGATTTGTACCGGAGTGTGAACAGAGCTCCACTGTTGATTATTATTTCTACCGAGTGACTTTGAATAGTACCACCTCTATAGCTGACTCTGGAGGAATCAACTGGCCGATAGTACTCTGCCTGTTAACTGCCTGGACAATAGTGGCAATCTGCTGCATAAGGGGCATCAGCACAGCAGGCAAGGTTTGTTGAACTTAAAGAAACTCAAACTGTAGCCAAGACCCATCTACTCCACTACTTTCAGAACTTCAATCTTTTGCCAAATATCAATAATTCCATGTTTCTTTGTCATTGACATCAGGCAGTGTACGTCACAGCCATCTTGCCTTACATAGTGCTGGGCATCTTCCTGATCAGAGGACTAACTCTAAAAGGTGCCATGACTGGATTAAAGTTCCTCTTTACACCAGACGTATGTTTCAAATCTTCATAGGAACGTTGAATCTCATAACTCAGAGGCGCATTCAAATGTGTGCCTCTCCTTTGCAGGTGAATGAGTTGATAAAACCAACCACTTGGCTGGATGCAGGTGCCCAGGTCTTTTATGCCTTTGGTTTGGGGTGGGGAGGCCTCATCTCCTTTTCAAGCTACAATCCTGTTCAGTAAGACACATTTAAAGCACATGTGATGATTCTTAATTTAAAGTTCAAGTCTAATTTTGCACACTTTGATTGAACCGAAGCTAATGTATTTATTTTGCTTATTTCTTTTCCCAAGCAACAACTGCGTGCAAGATGCTGTGATCCTGTCGGTCGTGACTAGCCTCACCTCAGTGTATGCTGCAGCAGTTACTTACTCCATCATTGGCTTCAGAGCAACTGAAAAATATGATACCTGTATCAGTGAGTGAGTAGTCAGTCACATGCCCCGGTTTCAATGCTTTTATAAATGAGAAGTCCTACAAGTATATTCTACCTTGCTTTTACTTTGAACCCGTCACAATTGTATCGGTTAGATTGTGAACAATTGAGTCACAAAAGGTAAGGGTCCCTTTACACTCTTCGCTTTACAAGTTGACATCTAAATAATGTAGTAAAATAGACAAATCTGAATTAATCTTCTCATGTACAATACAAATGTGCTAATCTGTGACTTTTTTTTCCTATAGTAACATCATGAAATTATTAAATACATTTGAGCTCCCTGAAGACAACATCACCACAAGCAACTATGAGGAGGCCTTTAATAGTCTCAACAGCTTTTATCCTGATATAGTTCTTGGATTGGACATCAAAACTTGTGACATGCAGAAGCTTCTTAGTGAGGTGACTATATTGATGAATATCGGCCATATTGCCAGTTATTTCCTCCTACCTGCATCATGACTTCCTTGTGTTTGTGCAGGGAGTGGAGGGAACAGGTCTGGCCTTCATCGTGTTCACAGAAGCGATAACCAAGATGCCCGGTTCTCCAGTTTGGTCCGTCCTCTTTTTCGTTATGCTTTTCAGCTTAGGACTCTCGACCCTGTTTGGCAACATTGAAGGAGTGGTGGTCCCATTGAAAGATCTGAATGTATTCCCTAAAAAATGGCCCCATGAAGTACTGACAGGTAACTTGGTTTCAAAGGTTTGTTTTTCCATCTTCAATAAAATACCTTTGGTATTCGTCCCTGGTTTATGTTTTAACACAAGCTTGTTTTTGTGTTTGTATGTTTCAGGTTTAACATGTGCCATAGCCTTCATCATCTGTCTCCTGTTTGCCCAGAATTCAGGGCTTTATTGGGTAACTCTCTTTGACAACTTTGCTGGATCTGTTCCACTTCTGATCATTGGATTGATCGAGATGATAGCTGTTGTATACATCTACGGCATTGACAGGTCAGTGATTCAACATATTCTAGCAGGAGATGGGTAAACTATCGAAATCCAATAATACAGGCTTGATTTCATGACTCATTTCAAAACTAACTAAAACCCTCTTATGTGGCAGGTTCAATGAGGACTTTGAGTTCATGGTTGGATACAAGCCCTCTATCTTTTGGCAGATTTCATGGAGGTTCACCAGTCCTCTAATTGTGCTGGTTATTTTAGTTTTCTACCTGGTGACACAAGTCCAAGAAGCGCTCACATACTCAGTTTGGGATCCCAACTCTGTAAGTAGACAAGTTCTGTGATCAGCCACCATGTTGCATGCTCAATATCTTCAAGTAAATGTTGTTTCTCAATGATACAGTATATCATAATCAAACTGACTTTGGTCAATCATACTTACATACTTTGGATATTCATTGCATACCAGATGGGCTAAATCATATTGTATTGTGGTTAACAGGGGAAGTTCCCGTCTCTGGCTTCAGTACCCTACCCTTCTTGGATATACGTGATCATCTTTCTGTTGGCAGGAGTTCCCAGTCTGGCAGTGCCTGCGTATGCATTATGTAGATTTGTCTTTGTTTGCTGTAAGAACAAAAATTAATAAAATACTGTTATAAAGTCAGACATTTTTAGAATACTACAAAACCATACTTACCTACTGCTCATTTGATTTCTTGTTGTATTAAAAACCTGTTAAGCCCGATTGCCCCCGCCGGCGGGGCTAAACACAACAATATTCACAAAACTGTGTCTCAGGGGTTCTTAACATTTAACAACCTATTAATGTGTCATACCCACTTAACGGGAAGAAACTCAGCTAACTGATGATATGAACCATTTTGGCTAAACAAAACACAAGGGTAACACCAAGCCTCTGAATTAGCACCAAGCGAAAGAGTACGGTAGCGATATTGTATACTTCATGCAATCTGCACAAACAATATATCATATGAAAGCTGAGATTCCACAGATTCCATTGGTATAAGCAGGGGTGCACATAACTTTATCAGAGAGGTACTCAGATGAGTACCTGGAGTCAGTGTTTGGTACTCCAACTTCTGGCTCCATTCAAAGTTATTTGAGGAAGCCCTCATTATCGCGAACGTCAATGGGGGGGGGTTGCTAGTGGAGTACTTCAGGAAAGTCGACGGGACGCGGGCTAGTGGAGTACTTCGTGACCACAGAGCGTGAACGTTGTGATCAGCTGTTTTAGCGCAGTTCTCCAGTGAAGGGGGGGGGGGGGAGTCTCCCTCCGCAGCCGGTTGGCGTAGATTTGGCACAATTCCGTTGTACAGACCGGCGTTAACAGCACACGGAGACTGACTGTCGTCCGGTGATCTAACCACCTTCTGGAAAAGCTTCACAAGTACGTCGGTACGCAAATACGCTTTGTGACACAAGTGACGGTACGCATTTCAGATTGTTGCCGCGCATGCGTACCTGCGTACCAGTTATGTCACCCCCTGGGTATAAGTATCATCAATGTGCTACCAAAACTCACGGCAGCGAAAGCCAGGAAAGACAAGACACAACTTCATTTTACGGGGCCAAAATGGCAAATACGTCTTACCTTTGCTGTTTTCTGATCAAAAGTTGTGCTCAAGGGCATTAAAACGCATATAAACGCTGTTGAAGGTTAATCCAATGTCTCAGTGTCACTTTGAAATGATTACTGATAATCCATCATCATATTTATGGCAATAAACCTATTTTTCATAGATTGTATGAGAGCTTCCGGTTTTGGGCAAACTGCGTGCGCATCATTCTCACTCCTCTATGGTAATGTTTAGGTGGATTTAGGAAACCCCCCCCCCCCCCTCCTCGATTCGATTGGCTCTAACGGTTAAAAGTGGTGTCAATCATCAAAATCGACCAATGAGCTCTAGAGATACGGCAAATCCACCCAAATGACCCCAGAGGTGGGGTTTTGTTTCTAAACCTCTCTAAAAAGATAAAATGTCCCTTGTGTTGCATCAATCTTGATACAGGGTACTTATTATATGCTATAGTTTGGATTCCTAAAAGGTTTTTGGCTAATATCCCATCATTCAAGGGTGGCTTTCACTATAGTATTTGGACGGAAACTATAATTTACATTTTTTTACCATGTTCAATCTGAATTTACTTTAAAATAAAAAAATCTATATTGATTCTGACTTTACTACATATAACTCACAGGTATATCATTGCTTTGAGAAAAAAGATTATTAATGTACCCCTTTTAGAAGTGAAGTTATAGTCATTTGTTCTGGGCATGTCATTTTCGAGCCTGAGGCCTGAAAAACAGGCTCGGGGCTTAACAAGTTAAAAACTACTGGAACAGTAGTTTTATTGGTGGTATGGTCAGTAGAAACATTTAAAGAAAGAGAAAAGGTTGGTCTTTCAAAGCATTAGCTCTTTGCTGTCAGTTTTAGAAAAGGTAGGCAAAAGGTGTAGAGCAGCAAATTGGCCACGAGAGGGAGACTTCACACTGACGGAGCAGGTTGTGTAAGGTCAGCTGATCCAACAAAGCACAGCATACTGTAAGGAGAAGGCGAGATACATTGCATGTTATAGGGACAGTGGAGTCTTTGACAGTATTGTTAAAGTACTTAAACTGTGTAAATAAACCACTATTACTGCAATAATAAAACCTCTATTTAAACCTTTACTTGTGTATGGTATAGCTCATTCAATCAAACATATTTGATCATAATCAGAATACATTTCCTAGTCCCACAGAGGGGAAATGTACGTAGTTACAGCAGAAAAAAGAGCCACAGACAGCTTAATGTTACAGTTACATGCATTAAAAAGTACTACGTTATGATATAATAAAAAATATAATAAAAAACTACATCATTTTCAAAATACACATCCTGTAACAGTTCTTAGGACAATAGTTTTTAGTAGTAAGCACATACAAACTGAGATGGAATTATGTTATAGTGTTCATACAGTACACAAACAATAAGTAACTTAAATAACTAATAATAAAAGTTGTTTTATGGATCCATGTTCCATCCATTTGAACATTGCTCCATGATCATTTAATACACTTGATCGAATGCCAGACTACTATCCTTTAATGATTCACACAATATGTAGCTGACCATGTGTAAATGTCTTATATAATGACTACATTATTTGAAAGGTCACTGTCAAGTCATACTTAAAAGCTTGGTGCACACTAGCTGAACTTTTTTTTAAATAAATTGGGTTACCTTTAGGCTTATCAATTGGTCCCACAGTCATTAATTCTGGGTTGCTTTACAAGGCAATACAATTAAATTAGCCACTTAAGAAGTCCTTATTGAGTCCTATCAAATTATTAACTGTTTTGATTTGAATTATGTTAGAGGAGTACTTGAATGGAAACATGTGGGATGCAACGTCTCTTGTCTTTCAAAGTCTCAGGCGTTCAACCATAACTGAGATTTTAGTTTTCTGCCTTTGACCTGCACAGTGTTTATTGTGTAGTAAATGTATGAACCACGAGGATTTGGAAATGTCAGCCAGAATTGAAATTATGTCTAGAAAGTAGGGATGTCCCGATCACCTTTTTTTGCTCCCGATCCGATTCCGATCATTTGATTTTGACAATCTGCCGATACCGATTTTTCCCGATCCGATCTTTATGCAATGCATTAAGAGAAAAAAAGGTAACAGATAACGACTGGTCATCCAACGCGATGATTTCAGCTATCTTGGCTGTTATTTTTTGGGCCTTTTCACTGTTCTGGGGCAGTTTCTCTTTCCTTTTACAAGTCTCTGAAAGTGTCGGTTGTTTCAGTGCCGTTACCTGAGTGGCCGCTGTGTACTCATCGTTTTGTTGTTGGTGTTTGTTTCTCAGGTGGCGTATTAGATTGGTCTTGTTGAATGTAGCTCTGTTCTTTCCACACGCGGAACCTCCGCCTTGCAAACATTGCAATCTGGCTGTTACACTGCCTTCGCTTTCATTTTTATAATACTTCCAAACTCCTGACATTTTCGCTGTCCCGAGTCACCAGTTGAACGTAGCCTCTCGTTAGCTTACTGCTACTATTAGACACTGCGCCCTGCCCACTCTGTTGCCAGATTTGAGAGAAATAAGCAACCAGGTCTATGAAAACAAGCCCAAAAGAAGCAACACATACATGATGTTGTGTAATTTTAAACCAAAACTAAGGCCTCAGGATGACTTTAAGACGTGAACATGGCATTTTTGTTTTGTCACATTAAATAAAATACAAATATTTTATATAAAAAATGTAATAAAAAAAAAGTCCCGATCCCCGATTTTTTTCTCCCGATTCCGATCTTTTGAAAATCACGTGATCGGCTCCGATCCCCGATCACGTGATCGGATCGGGACATCTCTACTAGAAAGTAGAGTTCACCCTCTTAAAGGTTGGGCCTCAAGATTAGAT
>NC_136908.1:9245381-9305381 GCF_949606895.1 Notothenia rossii
ACAGTGGATGTTAACGCAAGTTTAATCGGAGGAAAAACGTTATGAACCAAGAGGCCCAGGACAGATGTTGCAGTTACCAATAAACGACAAACACAACACCGACTGTGAGCAACAGTCAGGGAGACCCAGCAGAGCAGGAAAGGAAGGCAAGCAGAGCAGGTGGGGTTTTGACAGGGGGTAACTAAATAATATAAGTATTCATTGTCTGCAGACAGAGCCATGTGCGACTGCTTTCCCGAGCACATTTAAAATCAAAGCTTAGATTTTCTGCTTAGGTATTTTCATATCTAGTATGCTGAAAAGGCTCATGATTGTCATAAGCGCAACACTAGAGTTGTGTAAATATGTTTCCAATAATAATAATAATAATAATAATAATAATAATACTTTTTTAGGTGCATTTTTAATTCCCTACCTGATCCTGCTGGTCCTGGAAGGAACGCCTCTCTTGTTGCTGGAGTTTGGCATCGGCCAGCGTCTCAGGAAAGGCAGTGTAGGAGTGTGGAGGTCCATCAACCCTTATCTGACTGGTATTGGTAAGTTAAATAGGCTCTGAAACAAGTTGTCCAAAGCATAATAAAAAATAAAAAACATTAGTTAATAATTCTGTACTTCTCAGGTATAGCCTCCATGTTGGTGTCCTTATTGATTGGACTGTACTACAACACCTTGATAGCCTGGATTATGTGGTATCTCTTCAATTCCTTTCAAAGCCCGCTGCCTTGGACCCAGTGTCCTCTGAATATCAATGGAACAGGTTGATATAAATACAGAGATACTCATTAAGCACCAAAATCAACTCATGATTTACCCATGAATAAACACTTAAAGAGGACTGTTTCTTGCCCATGCAGGCTTTGTACCAGAGTGTGAACAGAGCTCCACAGTGGATTATTATTATTACCGAGTAACGCTGAATACTTCGGCCTCTATATCGGATTCTGGAGGAATGCACTGGCCCGTAGTGGTCTGTCTGCTAGCTGCCTGGACCTTTATATGTGTCTGCTACATGCAGGGCATTGGCACTTCAGGCAAGGTTAGTCAAACCTTCCGACACACAATATGCTTTCCTGAATAACCACTGTCCAGATTAGTAAATGCTTTTTTCCCCTTTTGTTCTTGACATCAGGCAGTGTACGTCACAGCCATCCTGCCTTACATAGTGCTGGGCATCTTCCTGATCAGAGGACTGACTCTAAAAGGTTCCCTTAATGGAGTAAAGTTCCTCTTCACACCAGATGTATGTACCGTATGTAATTACTTCAGTTAAATATCTAATGAAAAAACCACATAATGTAAACCCAAATATTGCAGGTTGATGAGCTGATGAATCCAACAACTTGGCTGGATGCAGGTGCCCAGGTCTTTTATGCCTTTAGCTTAGCTTGGGGTGGTCTCATTTCCTTCTCAAGCTACAACCCTGTTCAGTAAGATATACATCACAAGCCACAAAACTATAATAATGGCAGCCGTTCTCAAACATGCTGTGTCCTTAATCATTTGTCTTTTTTTTGTTTCAACAACAGTAACAACTGCATGCAGGATGCTGTGATCCTGTCGGCCATCACTGGCTTCACCTCTGTGTATGCTGCGACAGTCACCTACACCATTATTGGCTTCAGAGCAACAGCTAAATATGACAAGTGTATCAGTGAGTGAGTAGTCACATGATGTTGCTTTCAATGTTTTTGAAAGATAGTAGTCCTAAAAGTTCAGCATGTAAATTAACAGCACGTTTCAAGGTTTTGAAAAAGTTAAGCACATGCTTATATATAAATTGGAGATGTTATTTGAGATTTGTCATTATGGCGCATTTCCCACTACACGGCCTCGCTCAGTTTGGCTAGGCCTCGTTAGGACTGGCTCACTTTATGGCGCATTTCCATTAGGGTTTAGGAACTTAGGGTAATATCATAGGGTAATATGGGTAATATCTATAGTAATGCGGAGTAGGCGGAGCCTTGACGTCATCTTCAATGAGAGCCCCAGAAAAACAACACAGCCGTTGGCCCTCAGAGCTCACAGCTCCTCATATCTGTTCAGAAACTAGACAAAAGTTAAACAAGTACAAACCACAGACTGCCTGTGTCATGGCGAATACAGTCGCTGGTTTATTTATGTCTGTATAGGCCGTTGTTGTGACTGTGAACGGTCGGAGCATTTACAACGTTAGCTTAGCCGATCTCCATTTAGAAAACACGCATTTTAAAAGCTTTTTCGCCTGCCGTCTGTCTGCAGACTTGTCAAAGCATTAATTCATGGTTTTTACTAACCGGTATCAGTATGGTGTTACTTCGGCATCATTTTGAAACGTGTATTACAATTAAATCACGGTCAAATATGTTCATCTTGTTGTAGTTGTAGCCCCCTTGCCAGCAATTCTCTCTGCATACTCAGCCCGACTCAGCCTGGTTGTTCCTGGCCCTAGAACCACGATTTTATGGGGCCAGAAAAACTGTGAATTAGGACTCGCTAGCCGGTACGAGGCCGAGTGGAAACGCAACCAAAAACGGGCCCCGCACGGCTCGTTTTAATATAGACAGACAAATCTGAATGTATTATTTTACGTAAATTCCAGTAAACAGGGTATATGCAGGAATCCTGAAGTCAAATGTAAAACCTTTTAAGACCTTTTTTAAGACCCTTTTCATACATTTTAAGACCTCATCGCCACTTTGAGTTTTAACCGGTTACATTGGCGAAACATTTACTATATTCAGTATTGATTGTCCTTCCTCCTTATCTTCCAACCATTTGGACGCAAACTTGCATTTCCCCATAACGATGTTGTTTAACAACCGGCGTAAACGGAGCTTCGTATGCTATCAAGCGGTGAGCGTGCGATGTCCTGTTCAGATGACGTCAAATCCAACGGGATGCCATAAATAAACTACACAGAATCACACGACACACCTACGCAATGATTCAGGCAGACTGTAGAATACAATCTCTTTGGACAATTTATATACTTATTGAAAACAAGCTACAAAATGTAATACCTTGGAAAATTCCCTTTAATACTTTTTAATAGCCTTAATTTTCTCTAAATTGATTTCTCAACTTTTAATACTTTTTAAGACCCCACGGACACCCTGAGTAAAGCAGTGTTTCTTAACGGTGACATTTTTTCCCTAGAAACATCATGACATTGTCAAATAGATTTGAGCTCCCTGAAGACAACATCACTACAAGCAATTACGAGGCAGCCTTGATTCGTCTCAACAGCTCTTATCCTGATATAGTTCTTGGATTGGACATCAAAACTTGTGACATGCAGAAACTTCTTAGTGAGGTGACTATATTGATGAATATCGCCCTGATTCCATATTATTTGCTCCTTCCTGCATCATGACTTCTTTGTGTTTGTGCAGGGAGTGGAGGGAACAGGTCTGGCCTTCATCGTGTTCACAGAAGCCATCACCCAGATGCCCGGTTCTCCAGTTTGGTCCGTCCTCTTTTTCGTTATGCTTCTTTGCTTGGGAATCTCAACCCTATTCGGCAACATCGAGGGGGTGGTGGTCCCATTGAAAGATCTGAATATTATACCTAAAAAGTGGCCCCAAGAAGCAGTGACAGGTATCTTGTTTTGTAGTTAAACTAAGTTTAGTTTGTCTGATTCTTGTTTTAACTCATGGTTCCTTGTTTTTGTGGGCGTGTGTTTCAGGTGTCACGTGTTTTGTAGGCTTCATCATCTGTCTCCTGTTTGCCCAGAATTCAGGGATTTATTGGGTAACACTTTTTGACAACTTTGCTGGATCTGTTCCACTTCTGACCATTGGATTGTTTGAGATGATATCTATTGTATACATCTACGGCATAGACAGGTTAGTGCTTATTCAAAAATATTTCAGCAACACATTGTCCATTTATGTTTCCTTCATCATTTATGTTGATTATTGTTGTATAAAAAGGTCATACAGCATTTGTAGCGTCATGCTTAACCAATTATTGGACAAACCCCTAGGGGTATGGTTGACATATTCAAGTCCTGTTTGATTCATGACTAATTTCAAAACGTACTAAAACCTTTTTGTGTGGCAGGTTCAATGAGGACTTGAAGTTCATGGTCGGACATAAGCCCAACATCTTTTGGCAGATTTCATGGCGGTTCATCAGTCCTCTGGTCGTTCTGGTTATTTTAGTTTTCTACCTGGTGACACAAGTCCAAAAAGAGCTCACCTACTTAGTCTGGGATGTCAACTCGGTAAGCACTCCAGCTCATAAAAGTAATCTTTGATTGTTCATAAATCAGAAATAAGCGTCCCTCCATTTTGCTGACTTCTTTTTCAATGATGCTATCTTTGCTAACTAGACAAATGCATGTTGTACCAAGCATAGGTATGATCAATGCTGTTGATAGTACATCGCATAGTGGTAACAACTTACACTGTTTTGTGGTTTACAGGACAACTTTCCATCTCTGGCATCAGTACCGTACCCTTCCTGGATCAATGCCGTCATCTTTCTTTTGGCAGGAGTCCCTAGTCTGGCAATACCTGTATATGCATTATGTAGATTTATCTTTGTTCACTGCAAGACAAAATAAAATCCAGTTAAATAATTAGCTAAGTTTCTGCATTGATTATCAAGTCATAGATTTCAGAGTGTAATAAAAATAAAATAATGTTTTGCTTATTACCTTCCGTCTGATATGGTCCGTTTTCTTTAAACCCCTCCTTCCAAAAAGCAAAGTCTGCGCTGATTGGTTAAGGCTGTTGGTCTCCACATCTTTGCTGGCAACATGAATGTAACCAGGGAATAACTGTAAACAAGTTAAACTGCAGCTGTACCCTGAAATCACCACAATAAAAAAGCATCTGAACCAAAACTTTACACACACATTTTCTAGCTGGAATCTGATCAGAAAGCCTACATTTGACTTTGAATTTAGCTTGTGTTGTGACAAACCATTAAGTTACATTTCCTGGAGTTTTGAGAAAAACCAAGTCTTTGTTGCTGCAAAAGGACGCGTTGGTTTCCCAAGAGCCTCCAACTATACAAGAAATACTAGAACTGCAATGTTGCTGCTAAATTGTGTTACTAACAATTATTACAGTTACACAGTAGACTATTAAAAGTGTATCTGTTTGGCCAGCTTTCGGGACTGAGTAAGTTACCAACTTTGAATCAAAGCAAATTCACACAATTTGACCTTTCATTTATAGGAACTGTCCCTTCAGGGAGTGTCTATCAAGTAACTCTATATACGCACAGTATGACAACATACATAACACACACAGGCATACAATCAAGAGTCAGGGATGGGAAAGGTTTTTGTGTAACAACAAAGAGTTTGCATTGCAGTTAACACTTCAACCTACTACTGACTTTCCTGGCTTCAAATGTTCGACAGTCACAGAGTGTCTCTCAGTATTATATAACTGTTAATCCAGTATTGCCCCTGTGGGCGGACCTACAATCAAAGCTATCCACATTAACCACACAACATGCTAAAGCTAACTCAAAGGGTAACATGCATAATAAAAACTTAAAAAACATAGAAATGCCAAAAATGATAGCTTCCAAGTTTGAAATTGGGTAACTGACTGACAGCCTGGTGTTATTTAAAGTTCTTTCCAGGATCTAGTTGTAGTTTTTTCCACTTTTGCTTTACATCCTCAGATGATGGGAGAACATGAAGACTTTTATATTGGTTTTTGTATCAACAACATAAAAAGTAGAGGGATTTGCTTGAACAGTGTTACAGCAATGAGGAAATCACAATGTACATACTGTATTTATGTGTACATACATTGGATCATATGTCATCTTTTAATATATTTATATACTGTATATGTAAATACAGTATATCAATATATATATAGTCTGTGGTGCGTTTAAGTGCAACCTTCAAAACGGTGGTTGTATCCAGGTCCTAACCATGAATACCATATCAAACATGTAGAGCAGCAAATTAGCCAAAAGAGGGAGACATCACATTGATACTGAGGCAAAATGGCCAAGTGAATCCGATTTAACAAAGCACCACAAACGGAGCAAGCGAGAATAAACTGCATTTGATGGATATATTTGGATTCACCACTACCAGCAGCTGGTACATATACAGTAAAACAAGACTGTTAAACACCTGAACTAAGAACATCAATAACATTCACCTGTTTGTAAATTACAAATTGTCACGGTTTGTGAAACAAGCAGGACCCAAATGCAGATATAAACTGAAACTTCCTTTATTTCAAGGCTATGATATATATGTACAATGACAAAAACAGAACACTCACCGCAGAACTAGTCAGGGAACAAGACGAACCGACCAAGACAGACAGACAACCCAGAACTTAAATACACACAAGAGTCAATCACACAACAAGACACAGGTGAGGAGGGAGGAGAAAACACAGGGGCCCAGGTGAACATAATCAGACACACCAGGGAAACTAATGACAAGACAATAACCCAAAGGAAAACATGACATGGAAAACAGCAAAAACACCCAAACCTACAAAACTATAAACGTGACATAACATGAGAATCGTGACATAACCCCCCCCTCAAGGGACGGATTCCAGACGTCCAAAAAAAACAAAAATCCAGCAGGGTGGGTGGAGGGGGTCTGGAGGACGGGTCTTGGGCGGACGGCCCGGGAGCAAGGCAGAGTTCAAAAAAGGGGAATTCGGGCGGACGGCCCGGGGGCAAGGCAGAGTTCAAAAAAGGGGAATTCGGGCGGACGGCCCGGGGGCAAGGCAGAGTTCAAAAAGGGGAATTCGGGCGGACGGCCCGGGGGCAAGGCAGAGTCCATGGAGGGAATCTCGGGCGGACGGCCCGGGGGCAAGGCAGAGTCCGAGGAGGGGTGAAGACCAGACGGCTCCGGAGGCCGGTCAGGAGCCGGTGTCGGCAAGATCCCCCATGGAAGAGGACACAGGACCGGCAGGATCCCCGGCAGGAGAGCAGTCGGCGGAATCCCCAACGCGACAGGACATGGAGTTGGCAGGACCCCCAGTGGAATAGTAGTCGGCGGGACCTCCAACGTGGCAAGACATGGAGTTGGCAGGACCCCCGGCAGAAGGGCAGTCTGCGGGACCTCCAACGGCTCAGGACATGGGGTTGGCAGGACCCCCGGCAGAAGAGTCTGCGGGACCTCCAACGGCACAGGAAATGGGGTTGGCAGGACCCCCGGCAGAAGAGCAGCGTGCGGGATCTCCAACGAGACCAGACATGGAGTTGGCAGGACCCCCGGCAGAAGAGTAATCTGCGGGACCTCCAACGGCACAGGACATGGGGTTGGAAGGACCCTCGGCAGAAGAGCAGTCTGCGGGACCTCCAACGTGACAAGACATGGAGTTGGCAGGACCCCCGGCAGAAGAGTAGTCTGCGGGACCTCCAACGGCACAGGACATGGGGTTGGCAGGACCCTCGGCAGCGGGGTAGTCTGCGGGACCTCCAACGACACTTGAGTGGGTTGGTTCGCCAACAGAACCCTGGGAGCTGGCGTCGGACGGACAGCCATCAGGACACGGGGAGCTGGCGTCGGACGGACAGCCAACCGGAGACGAGGTGCTGGAGTTGGCCGGTACGCCGACAGGACTCGAGGAGCTGGCGTCGGCCGATGAGTCAGCAGGTGACGAGGAGCCGGAGTCGGGACCATGGTTACTGGAGCCGGCTCTGAAGCCGGGAACATGGCTGTAAGGTCCGGTTCTGGACCCGGAAACATGGCTGTAAGGTTCGGTTCTGGAGCCGGAAACATGGCTGTGTGGGCCGGCACTGGAGCCGGAAACATGGCTGTAAGGTCCGGTTCTGGAGCCGGAAACATGGCTGTAAGGTCCGGTTCTGGAGCCGGAACCATGGCTGCTGGGCGCGGAGCGGAAGCCTGGACACTGGCTGTGTAAGCCAGGTAATGGAGTATGGAAGCAAAGCTGCGTGGGCCGGTACTGGAGCACGGAGCCACGGCTGCTGGGTCTGGCACTGGAGCCGGAACCATGGCTGTTGGGCGCGAAACCCTGGCCTTGCCAGACCCCAAGAAAGGGTCAGAAAATGAGGACTGGCTCTCAGGGCTACATGAAAAAATCCTAAGCCACTCGGGCAACAAGCTCCAGAGCCAGGGCTTGCGAGCAACCTCCTGACGTGCCTCCTTCAACGCAGCCTCTCTTCCCCGTCTAGATGAGGCGCCTTTCCACGTATAAAAAATATACTCCAGAGAATATCCAAGACGTTCCGCCTGTAGCTTCAAAAGGTCTGCTGGGTCCATTTTAAGGTCGGTTCGTACTGTCACGGTTTTTGAAACAAGCAGGACCCAAATGCAGATATAAACTGAAACTTCCTTTATTTCCAGGCTATGATCTATATGTACAATGACAAAACAGAACACTCACCGCAGAACTAGTCAGGGAACACGACGAACCGACCAAGACAGACAGACAACCCAGAACTTAAATACACACAAGACTAATCACACAACAAGACACAGGTGAGGAGGGAGGAGAAAACACAGGGGCCCAGGTGAACATAATCAGACAATTAGACACACCAGGGAAACTAATGACAAGACAATAACCCAAAGGAAAACATGACATGGAAAACAGCAAAAACACCCAAACCTACAAAACTATAAACGTGACATAACATGAGAATCGTGACACAAATGATGTATCACTTGTACATAGACCCTCATGGCACTACTTCTATTCTATTTTATTGTATTTACTTGCACTATTGTATCTGTTTTATTGTGTTGCACTGCTACACTGTAGCTATGTACGAATGACAATAAAAAAACCTTGAACACTGAGAGAAAGGAAAAAATCAGTTTGTGTCTGTCTACTTTGCTGTGTAAGGAAGTGTTAGTAATTGTATGAAGATATGGCTCCATCAAGAAACAGTGTTCATTTTGTCTATTGTATTGACTGCATCCAAACAGGTCACTTAAGGCAAGTGTTGCGATTGAAACAGCATCAGCTGGTTATCCATTATTTTAGGCTTAGCACACTCCCATTTCTGAAGAAAAAAACAGGGAAGTTCAATCACAAAATCATTATGCCTGATTTGTTCCCTCCCTCTCCCTGGTAACTTGACTTCTTCATAAAAAAACAATAAAATAAATCTGTAACTTGTATGAGGTGAAAGGACAGTAGGACAGACCTAGTGAGTAAGACAGAAGAGGACGAGGAAGTGCACTGGACATCACCTAGACTATACAAGGCAGTATATTTTGACATACACTGAGCTGAGATCAGGAGAATTGTGGACAGATACAAATATATTTTAGTGTTTGTTAGGAATAGGAGAGTTGCACCCTTGCAAGAGAAGCGGAATTTTGCTAAACCTTTTTACCAGCTAAGGATGGGCAAAACAAAAGACTCTGAGGTGGAGGAGAGACCCAAATGGGACAACAAATTTCAGTACATGCTGACATGTATCGGCTTTGCAGTGGGACTTGGAAACATCTGGCGTTTTCCTTACCTGTGCCAAATCTATGGAGGAGGTAAGATTATATGATTCTATCAGCACTATATGTGCAATATATATATATATGCCGTTAATAACTGCAATATATACCTGGCTGCTAAATCCTAAGAACTGTTACAGGATGTGTATTTTGTAAATGGTGTAACTTTTTTGTTTTTGTATTATATTTTTTATTTTTACTTTAATACTTTTTAATGCATGTAACATATGTAACATTAAGCTGTCTGTGGCTCTTTTTCTGCTGTAACAACGTACATTTTCCCTCTGTGGGACTAATAAAGGTATTCTGATTCTGATTATCAACATTATATTTCCCTGATCTTAAATCACACAATGGTTTAATTTTGTTTGCTTTTCAATTAACTTTATACCTCGTTTTTTTTCCAGACCATTCAATACAAAAGATGATTTACTGAATTAATTTAAATAAATACCTTAGATTCTCTCTTCACGGCATTTATTAGTCATTAACACATGGACAAACAGTCATTGTCACATTGGTGAATCTTATCTGTGTATGGTGAATGGGGTTATCATCACAGATTTATCTCGGTCAACTGACCCAATTTCTGTATTTACTTTCTCATAGTTCCTAGTTAGATAGTTTGTGTTGTCGCAATAGAATACCAAAGAACCTAAGTAAGAGGTAAGAAAAATTCTGTACATTTATTTTTCTCATGTTTTTCTGGATGTCCTATTTTTACTTATTTAGCATGGCCTGAACTATCCCCTGTTATGACCATTATGATTAGATGATAAGAAAGTAGTTGTCCACTGTTTCACTAAGATCTTTTGCTGTGTTGATAAATCTAATTTATCAGACGGTCCTATCTGGCTCTAATTGTGCAGTATCTGTCTTCAGGTGCATTCCTCATCCCCTACCTGATAGCGCTGGTGTTTGAGGGCCTCCCTCTGCTCTACCTGGAGCTGGCTATAGGACAGAGGCTCCGCATGGGCAGCATCGGCGTCTGGAACTCCATCTCACCGATGCTGGGGGGACTCGGTGGGTGGCCTAGAATTATAAGGGGAATTTAGGATTACTTGTCACATTTTTCAATATTTTAAGAGCTTTTTATCAGTAAGAAAAATGTAATTTATTCCCTGTGTGTAGGAGTTGCCTCGATGATAGTGTCATTCCTGGTTGGCATTTTCTACAACACCATCCTGGCCTGGGTGCTCTGGTACTTCTTTAACTCTTTCCAAAACCCCCTGCCCTGGAGCAAGTGCCCGGTCAATGCTAACCTCACAGGTAAACTACATACGTTACTGTCACACACTAAGAATGCTACTACCACAGTGGTAGAAATATTGCCTATAACGATATATAAAAAATACAATGTATCAAATTGGGTTTGAGATAGTGGCGTAATTATAAAGCAGTTACAAGAGGACTCATCAGGCTCCACATTGCAGTCCATGTCAAATGTAATGAGATAATGGCTGTTTTTTTGTTGTTTTATGGCCCAAAGAGATTCTTCAATACAACATTAAATAACTAAAAGGGAAATCATTGAGCACAAACTTCCGACAATGCTATCTCCATAAGTGAAATATAATGTGTATGACTCAACATTTGATGGGTTTTTACCTTGGCTTATGACAAACCTTTCCCACAAGTTTCAGCATAATGGAGCCATTAGTTCTATTTCGTATATGGCTTCGCCCTCTAAGGCTATCGCTATTGGGTAATCCCCCCTGCGCAGCACTGAAAACACTTGTAGTCCACGCCCGCCCGCAAGGTGGGCCCCACCCTCGGGCTCCCTTCCGGTATAAATAGGAAGGAGGCCAGACAATCTGCTCCCTCTTTTCTTCAGCACCCCGTTTCTGAAGCACAAGAGACACTTCAATTGCAGAGTAAACATGAATAACAATTGTGTGAGAGATTGTCCCTCATGTGGCTCTGGGTTCATAATGACTTTTCGCGGGTGCAGACGGTCAGGAGTGACCCGATCTGGCCACGCTTCTCAGCCCTTCTCAGCCCTTCTCTGGAGCCGAGCCTGACAGCGTTTTTTTGGGGTAAGACAGGCCAAAATAATCGCCGGACGGCGCCCTACGTTGAGCGCCCTACGTTGAGCGCCCTACGTTGAGCGCCCCCAGAGAGAGACAAAGAACGTCTGCAGCAGCCGCTGCGTCCACACCGGCCACAGCGGCCGCAAGCGGAGAGACGCCCACAGCAACCGCCTTGGCGTCAGACTCGCCCTTCGGCGGCTGCAGGGGCTCCGTCCCACGTCTCCGCTCCCCCGCCACCCCAGAGACAGCGTCTCCCGGCGGCGAGTCAAAGGGGACTGAGGCTCCCCCGCTCCTGGTCTGCTCTACGAGAACCTCTGAGGAAGCAGAGCCGGTTCTGACGTTCTGGGGGTTGTGAGTAAAATAAAGTGTGTTCATTTTCCAACTTTTTGTACTGAGTCATCAGTAACCAGTGTTTCTCACATATCCCCTGTGTAAGCCAGCTGCCTATAACCTATCGGTTACTAGCCAGCAGGGCTCGTTGCAAAAGCCTGCAGGTTTTAACCTCGGTTAATAACCTGCAGAGCTCGCGGCATTCCTCTGTCCGAGATACGCCTCCAACACGGTCATAATAAACCCATGAGCGCCGTTATAACGCCTCATGTGAACAGCACTGCACACACCTCCACTCATCCCCTGAGCGTGTACGCGCCTCATGATGAGAGCTGGAGTGAAACGCAGCGTGTGGAGGCTCCCTCGCAGCCCTTTCGCCTCACGGGCAGCGGTGGCGAGGGCAATGGTGTGCTTGTCACCATGACGACCATTACATCACATCACAGAGAAGCCAGAACGGGGGAATGACAGGGCTTGCAACAGAAGCCTGCTGGTTTTGACCTGTCGTTTAAACTGCAGAGCTAGCTAATTAAGCCAGCTGTCACTAACCTGTCGTTAGCAGGGCTCGCTCCAGAAGCATGCTGGTTTTAACCTATCGGTTAATAAACTGCAGAGCTCGCTAACTAAGCCGGCTGTCACCAATCTGTTGATTAGTAGACAGCAGGGTTCGCGGCAGAAGCCTGGTTTTAACCTGTTGGTTAATAGACTACAGAGCTATCTGCATTCCTCTGTCCGAGATACGCCTCGTACAGCAGGGGCTCCGTCCCACGTCTCCGCTCACCCGCCACCCCAGAGACAGGGTCTTCCGGCAGTGAGTAGAAGGGGAGTGAGGCACCCCCGCTCCTGGTCTGCTCCACGAGAGCCACCAAGGAAGCAGAGCCATTTGTAACGTTTTGGGGGGGGATTGTGAGGAGAATAAAAGCTATTTATTTTCCAACTTTTGTCTGAGTCATCAGTATCAAGTGGTTCTCACATGTCTCCCACCCTGTGTAAACCAGCTGCCTATAACCTGTCGGTTAATAGCCAGCAGGGCTCGTTGCTAAAGCCTGGTTTTAACCTTTCGGTTAATACATTTCAGAGCGCGCTAATTAAGCCGGCTACCACTAATCTGTTGATTAGTAGACAGCAGGGCTCGTACACACGGCCTTAATAAACCCATGAGCGCCGTTATAACGCCTCATGTGGGCAGCAATGCACACACCTCCATCCATCCCTGAGCGTGTACGCGCCTCATGATGAGAGTCGGAGTGAGACACAGCGTGTGGAGGCCCCCGCGCAGCCCTTTCGGTCCAAGCCCACCTTTGGTTGCCTCACGGGCAGCGGCAGGGGCTATGGCGTGGCTCGTCACCTAGACGACCAAAAACACATCTCGAGCTAGTGCGTCCGCTCTCAGAGTTTTTCTCAGAGTGGCAGCATGTGTGTCTGATGGACAGATGGATGAGCAGGCTGATCAGCAGAGGATACGTCCTGCAGTTCGCCTCTCCCCCCCCCCCCCCCCCCCACAGTTCAATGGGATACAGGAAACACTCCTGTCCTCCCAAAAGCTATGTCTTACGCTCCAATCAGAGCTGCAGGAACTCCTGTTGAAAGAGGATATGTCCAGGGTTCCTCAAGGGGAAGAAAATCAGGTGCTGGAATGTGTTCACCAAGACGACTGGTTCACTTCCACCTGAAGGATGCATACTTCCACGTACCCATCATCCCGAAACAAAGGAAATTCCTGCGTTTCTCATTTCAGGGAATATCAGACCAGACAATAGTCTGCCGTTCGGATATTTCCTGGCACCTCGCATTTTTGTGTATAGAAGGCTCGAGCCACTACACAGAGGAGGGATGAGTGTGTTTTCCTCTGGACGACCTGCTATTTGCTGGCTCGCTTTACAGACGTTACATTTCATATCGCATCTGTCAAAGCCTGGGTTTTCATAATGAATTGGAAGAAGAGCTGTCCTCTTCCCTCTCAGATATCCATTTATCTGGGAGTGGAATTAAACTCAGCCAGCAGAGCGCGGCTCTCGCGGCAGCGAGTGGAGACACTGACATCTCCCTCTCCGGCGTGTCACATCCTGCAGGCCCGCTCCGTGACGCAGCTGCTCAGCATGACGTCAGCTGGTCACATGGGGATCCCCCTGGGACTCCCACACAGGAGGAGTCTCCAGAGGTGGTTCATTCGCCCGCTCATCGACCCCGTGCGTCAGAGGTAAATTTGCTGGAGCTGTTCTCCGGTTTGGGAAGTATTCCAGCACTTCGCCCTGTTGCTGTACAATCAGACATGTGTTGATTTGCACAAACAACAGGCCACGGCCACAGCCTACCTCAATCGCCAGGGAGGAGTACGATCTGCGCAGCTTCTGAACGCAGCCAGGCGGCTGCTGTTCTGGGCGCGCACACACGTTGCTCTCCATCAGGGCAATGTATATTCCCAGCGAATTGAACAGAGGGGCTCGCAGAGCGCAGCAGCCGTTTTTATGTGAGGAGTATGGAGACTCAGACCTGTGTCACGCACACTGGCGGGTCAGTGGGATTTGGCTTTGGTGTTAGGCGCACTAAAGCAAAGCCCCATTTGAACCTTTAGACCAGGTTCCCCTTAAACTGTTATCAGCCAAAGTAGTATTACTTTTGGCTCTAATAGCAGCGAGAAGAGTGAGTGATTTGTCTGCTCTCTCTGCGGCTCCGTCAGGCCTCCGGATCCAAGGAGATGGCAGTTTAGCTGTTTTACGCCCTAACCCGGCTTCATGCCTAAGGTCATCACAAGGTCGGAGGAAGAAGCCACGTCTCATCTCCTCTGTCCTGTGCGCGCGCTGTCCTGCTAGTGGCGCGCACGGCTGCCTTGCGCCGTTCTCAGCACCTGTTTGTGCATTATAGAGAGCGCTTGACCGGGCAGCCTCTGTCTGCACAACGGCTGTCACACTGGCTGTGTGAAGCTGTGTCACAGGCATATGTCTCCTCATGGGGTGGATCTCCCTGAGAACATCAATGCGCACTCACACCAGAGGAATGTTCCTCCTCCACGGCTTTGCACGGAGGAATGTCAGTGGAAGACATTTGCACTGCTGCATCTTGGTCTGCCCCCTGTTCATTTATTCAATTGTATTTAAGGGATGTCTCTCATTCCTATCTGACGCACCCTGTACTGAGTTTCCTGTCAGAGTGAGTGACGTCAAGGATCCAGCTGTGCGCCTCTCTCCTGCCTCTCGGCACGCGGAGAGCGGCCCTTTTTCCCTCTTATGAGAGGGATGTTTCCTTTTTTTCCTCTGACATATTTTGTACGGAGTGTCTTGTCAGAGTGAGTGACGTCAGGGATCCAGCTGTGCGCTCTCCTGCCTGTCTGCACGCAGAGAGCTGCTGTTCCCCCTCTTTTTGTCACTGGGCAAAGTATGACCTTCGTCTCTACTTTTTCACAGCAGCAGGTATGTATTGTTCCCAGCCTTCGTCCCCTCATGGAGAATATTCATGTTATGCTATATTCCAGGGAAATATGGATTGTCGGGCCTCCTTCCTATTTATACCGGAAGGGAGCCCGAGGGTGGGGCCCACCTTGCGGGCAGGCGGGCGGGCGTGGACTACAAGTGTTTTCAGTGCTGCACGGGTGCGCAGAGGATTACCCATTAGCGATAGCCTTAGGGCTACGACAATAATCATAGAAGCTGGAGTTACAGTAGGTAACTTCAGTTTCAACCAAACAATCACAATACCAACTAGTATGACTCTCTAAGAGCACTGTACTTCGCCAAGTCAAATTATGGATTCTCTTGGAGGGTCCCAATTCCTGTGTTGTGAAGTTGTTCTTCCGTGTGTTTATGAGCTTAGATTCGAAAAGTGAAAACAACACGGAGTGCTGTGTTGAATTGCTCAGAACCATCAGCCCTACATTTACTTTCGTCACGTTTCTGCACAATATCATATCAACTCTGAAACCTCCAAAACCTTGACCAAAAGTCGTCATTGTTGTTCCGAACTAAATTGGTGTTGCCATAGATGTTATCAGTTGGGAACTCATTTGTTTTTATATCCTACACCACATGAATGCAGTACAAATGCACATTTTCATGTTAACGAAACGGATGAACAATTTGAGGATCCCCTCCAAAATGTAGTGGATTATTACTTGGCCAATGAAACACCCTACCACAAGGTTTCCTGAAAGTTGGGACAGTAGACTATCTGTTATCCTACTGGCAAACAAATCAACCAAGCCAAATACATTACCTCCTTGGCTGGGACAAAGGCCAATGCTGCAATTCTTTTTCACTAATGTGCATCTTTACAGGCTATAATGAGGAGTGTGTGAAGAGCACTCCAGCGAACTACTTCTGGTACCGTGAGACCCTGAACATCACACCTAACATTGAGACCAGCGGCTCCCTGCAATGGTGGCTAGTCATCTGCCTGGCCAGCGCCTGGTCTGTGGTCTACATCTGCTTTATCAGAGGCATCAAGTCAATGGGGAAGGTCGGTTTTCCTGGGAAAAAATTAAAAATTAAAAACAAGCGTCACCAAAAGTTAAAGATGGCTGTATTGTTTGTATGTTTCAGGCTGTGTATGTGACAGCCACATTCCCTTACCTGGTGCTGACTATTTTCCTAATCCGGGCTCTCACTCTGCCGGGATCTACTGATGGACTGGTGTACCTCTTCACTCCTAAAGTGAGTGTGTTGCTACTAAAGGTGATGTCAATAGTACCCGACGGACACAATGAACTGATGTGTTGACTGTCTGCAGTGGGAGATCCTGAAGAACCCTCAGGTGTGGCTGGACGCTTCCACTCAGATCTTCTTCTCTCTCTCAGTGGCCTTTGGAGGTCTCATAGCTTTCTCCAGCTATAACGAAGAGAGGTAAGGACTATAACTCACTTGACTCACACATTTGAATAACTTGTGTGACTTGTTTCCTCTTCTTTGTCCATTAGGAACAACTGTGAGAGGGATGCTGTTGTAGTAGGAGTAATAAACAGCGCCACATCTCTCTACGCCTCCATTTCCATCTTTGCCATCCTGGGTTTTAAAGCTACAAACGGCTTCAATTCCTGTCGCAATGAGTATGTACACGTAAATATATTCAGTGTCATTCTTAAAAAATGGTTTCCTTCAATTTGATAGCAATAAGGCAGTTCTTTTTGTATTCCATCTGCAGAAACATCATGTCTCTGACAAACCACTTTGAGTTTTCGGACCAGAACATAACACTGGAGAACTATAATGACTGGTTTGAGTATTTAAATCGCACATCTCCAGATGACTTCGCCAGTTTGAACCTAAAGCAATGTGACCTTCAAACATTTCTTGACCAGGTACAGTTAGTATGAAAACACAGCCAATCTCACATATTGCATTCTTTTTGCTTGAGTGTTTTTTTCTTAATTTCCCTCTTCCCTTAAATCCTTATCCTCCTTTTGCCACCCCTTCCCTTTCCCGGAGTGCAGTACATCCTCTGCTGGTACAGTCAGTTCATGTTTACTCCTTCATTTCTCGCCTCTCTTTCATCTTCCTCCCCCAGAGCGCATCGGGTACCGGCCTGGCTTTTATTGTGATCACCGAAGCAGTGATAGAGATGCCAGGCTCGCAGATATGGGCGATACTGTTCTTCGTCATGCTCTTCAGCTTGGGTCTCTCCTCCATGTTTGGCAACATAGAGGGAGTCCTGACGCCCATCAATGACCTCAAGCTAGTGCCAAAGTGGATCCCTAGTGAAGTCGTAACAGGTACCTGCAAATAGAGCTGCATCTTGATATTGTGTTAGTGTTTGGATATCTTAATATAGCGTGTAAAGTGTTGTCTTATATGGGTTTTAAAGATTGCATTATAGTATATATATGGTACCTTCTAAGTTGTTATTATTGGGTCTGGAGGGGTCCTAAAACCCTAGGGTTGAACCCTAACCCTAACATGTCACCCTTCTCCTTCGCATAGAGTTGATCAGGTTGTTGATTGTGGCCTGTGGAATGTTGGTCCACTCCTCTTCAATGGCTGTGCGAAGTTGCCGGATATTGGCAGGAACTGGAACACACTGTCGTATACGCCGATCCAGAGCATCCCAAACATGCTCAATGGGTGACATGTTAGGGTTAGGGTTTAACCCTAGGGTTTTCGGACACCCTCAGACCCCCCCAGACCCCCCGATTAAAGCAAAACTGCACGTTTCAGAGTGGCCTTTTCTTGTGGCCAGCCTAAGGCACACCTGTGCAATAATCATGCTGTCTAAACAGCATCTTGATATGCCACATCTGTGAGGTGGGATGGATTATCTCGGCAAAGGAGAAGTGCTCACTATCACAGATTTTTTCAGATTTGTGAACAATATTTGAGAGAAATGGTTATTTTGTGTATATAGAAAATGTTTTAGATCTTTGAGTTCATCTCATGAAAAATGGGAGCAAAAACAAAAGTGTTGCATTTATATTTTTGTTCAGTGTATTATAGACTAACTCTACTAATCAGATTAGGTTGCAGCAAAGTAAAAGGGAAACAGCGTTTACCCTTTACATTTTCTTTCTGAAAACTATTTTCTCACCTCCTTAGCAATCATCTGCTTGATAGCCTTCTTGACGGCTCTCATCTTCACCCTGGGTTCGGGGAACTACTGGGTGGAGGTATTTAACGGCTACGTGGGCTCCGTACCTCTCCTCATCATCGCGTTCTTTGAGATCACTGCTGTCGCTTATGGTCGTGGAATGAAAACGTAACTTTTGATCCTCTTCTTTGATACTCAGTAGTGTGACGCTGTAATTCTCGAGATGGCGTGAAACCTTATCTGCTTCCCCACATTTCTTCTGACAGGTTCAGTGAAGACATCTATTTTATGACGGGGAAGAGGCCCAACATCTTCTGGAAGGCCTGCTGGATGGTGATCAGTCCGTTGATGCTCCTGGTGGTGTTTGTTGCCTACGTGGCCATCCAGGCAGAGACGCGCCCCTCATATCCCTCATGGGACCCAGACTATGTAAGCAAGCCGAGGGTACTCACATGGAGATGTTGAATACATTATATAAGAATATATATACTGGATGTATGGTGCTGAAGCTAAAATTCCTTAAAACAGCAATGTATCAGTTCATTTTAAAAGCTGCTGTAATCAAATAACAAAAAGTTCAAATTAGATGTAGTTTTAAAAGGAGCTAGAAGCATTTCTTAGTTGAGCAAAGTGATTTTAAGAATTCAAAAAGAGAATAGGCAAGTTTGACAAAATGTCCAATTAATGATTAGTAATTGTACTTCTTCTCTTTCTCTTCAGGAACTATTCCCACTAACTAAAATGTTGAAATACCCAGACTGGGTGTTTGCCATAATCATCCTCCTGTGTGTTCTGCCTGTGATTTCCATCCCGGTGGTGGCTCTCTACAAACTAATCTGCTGCAGAATTAAGAAGTCCTCTGCTCGAGGTGAACTAAACCCCTACTGCAATGACAGCTTTGAGGTTGAAACACGGGAACAGAAGAGCTAGACACCTTAAAGAAAGATGCAGAAGTACCAGCAAAAAGGGACATCATGATCATCGTCACTGCTTTTGTGGAATTTGTATCTAAATTCAATGGAGAGCTGAAATAATATAATTCAAACCTGTAATATATTGATTTTAAGTATTAACATTCATCAGGAACCGACCTGAAAACGTACTTCTCACAACAAAACTGGAAATATTTAATGATACAATTATTTACTTTGTGTATTGTAAAAAACATTAAATCTCTGTTATGTACAAACTACATCAGATTCAAATTGTTCATGTGGTGGCCGACAATATTTCGGTGTATTATTTACATACAATTGATCTTCCAGGTTGCCGTACATCTTCTTTGTGGAAAAATACCACTCAGTGTAAATCAAAGTCCTGATAAACAAACAGCTGTGTGATGAGGCGGGGTCTAGTATAGTAGCTGGATGATCTTTAATTATCCATCTTTATTGATGTGGTGGTTTTTATTTTATGGGCCGCTTTTATGATGTTTTATACTGAGGTGCTTTATACCAGCTGACTACGGGGCTGTTGTTTCTCTCTCTAAAGCCTCTTTGGTGACACTGTTCATTTGTATTTTGAAACAAATCAGATTCAACTTAAAGGTGGGGTAGGTAATTCACTTCAGAAACACTTGTTGATATATTCCATGGAATCCTCTTAACATCCCGATAGCAATGAAAACATTAAATGCTTTGACAATAAATATATACAAAAATTCATCTGTGGAAGCCGTGGAGCTGTAAAAAGCACGACCAATTATCTGAGCCGGCCCGGCTAAAATAACTGGATAGCCTACCTGCCTGTCATCCTTCCATCTGTGCACAAATGTATCTCATGCTCTCATTGGTCATGTGCGCGTTCGTGTGTGTTGGAGGAGGGGCTCTGTAAGGAAGTCTGAAGGAAGGGGCAGATTTGGCTGCATACTTTCAAATTATAGCCCACTCGAGCTGGTTTCTCCATTCTTACTTACCCTACCTTTAACAGTTGACTTAAAACCGAGGACTTGACAATTTAACAGAAACTAGGGAAAATTCACTTTTCTTTAATAAGCTTTGGAGAAAATGAGACAAAACTAACAACATAAACATTTGAGAGAAGTTGGTCATAATACTTATCGTTACCTTTGAGCTGCTGAAGTTTTTTGGTTGTGTTGGGTGATGTAATTGGGGCAAGCTGGGAGTCTATCTCTGAAAAACAAAAACACAGCTTCTCTATCAAGAGCATGACCAAAAAACATCCACCTTAATTATTCCAAGCCACAGTAAAATCTAATTAAAGGCTGCAATAAACTGACTTGTGTAAATGCAAGATCGTGTTTTTGTTTGGTTGGGTGCACCCTTCACAAAGTCCACATTCAAAGGCGCTGATCTTCCAGGATTTCATATTGGTCATTTATTGAGTCTCTTGAAACATTGGCAAGAACAACACAAGGAACAAGAAAAGACAAAAAGCATCTCCGCTGCTTCATACGGCACGATGCCAGTTCTTACTGCCAAAAAAGCCCTGGAGAAAGGAGCAGAGATAAAAACGTAATATTGCTTATATTAGAATATATTTTTCCTAGATGAAGGATAAAGATTTCCTTTTTTGCTGAGCCTGATGAAAAGCCTTTATATATATGTATATATTACTCCATATCTAATATCATCTGCTTACTGTGGACCTTGATTTTACAACCGCTGACCAGTTGGTGTTTGAAAGAAACTTCCGGCTGGTCACCTTGCATATTGCATACTCGACATGTTGATTAGTAACGTGACCCGGTCGCTTGTTAGAGGAAGTCCAAATTCAGGTTTTTACCTAAATCAATAAGAGCACTTTGTCCTATGGAAAAATATGATTCACCCATGCTACAGTACACTGGGAGTTGTCTCCAATAATGTTTATGAGGTAGGTACAAAGTACAGGAATGGGGGGGGTTTCACTCAGCTTACAAGATACCATAAACTATTCCAAAAGCCCAATCCCTTACGCAATATTACTGAATATAATTATCACTGACGAGAAGCAACACTTCAAGGTCTTTGTGAAAGTCGACCCCCACCTTGTCAAACAAGATTGTGCAAGTTATCAAAACAAAACATTCTGAATCATGTTAAATCTGTATCTCTTAACCTTATATAATACATTTAAAAAAAAACAGCTAATGTCAGGTTCCTGTGTAGATTCAACACGCCAGACTGATCACCCATGACCTATTTTCTTTGTTTTTCACCTGGTGTCCTTTAAGCCTATGAATTGGGTGTGATTCTCAGGCACAGTCTGCAGAAATGTGAACATATTTGAAATTGGCCTAAATGGCTAAAGATGTCGTCAAAAGAGCCCTCAGGCACTTGATGATTTAACCGTGGGACAGCCCTAAACCGTCAGACTTTAAGGCAGGGGTGGGGAACCTTTTTCCTCTCAAGGGCCATTTCAATTTTTACAACATCCTCCGAGGGCCGTACAAATGATTGAACTCAACGTCTGCTTAAAAAACTAAAATCACAGCCCATTCATTTCGCCTTTCTTTCATGCTGTGCAAAGAAAATGCAACCTCTTAATCCAGATATTTGACCATGACCCGCACATGCATGCACCGTGGCATGACCACCAAAACAGAAATATATGGACACAAGATGTGTGCAAATGTATTTAGTTTCATATCCATGTGGATATGATTTAAGTGGGGGGGAACGTTTGACCTCTGTCATTGCCAACAAAGGGTATATAACAAAGTATTGATATGAACTTTTGTTATTGACCAAATACTTATTTTCCACCATAATTTGCAAATAACCAGGAAGATCTTTTTTTCATGTTGAAGTTAAAAGCATCAATCTCGTGCACTTTGAGAGTAAAATTAATAGATCTATGGATACATCTCTCAACACCTATGAAACAAAACCGTAAGCAGATTTTTTTTTCTTTATGGATATTCTTGGAATAAACGATAGACGCGTCCCGGCCCGGAACCGCGTTCTGGTGCTCTCCGTTAGAACTACACTCCTGTCAGACGAGACATATACCACGTGATGACACGTTAGGCTCGTATTGTGTTCAAAGACCCTGACCGTGGCCAGGAAAAACAGGCACTCGCTTGTTATTTTGCGGTCTAAATTTCTTGAATTTTTTTCTTTTTTGCGTGTGTTTATAAATTACCTCGAGGGCCGTAGCAAATGTTCTCGCGGGCCATATACGGCCCGGAGGCCGGAGGTTCCCCACCCCTGCTTTAAGGCATCTTCCAGCAAAATCTATGTTTAATTCAAATGTAGCTTGGCATGATAGCTTTCAGTTTGTCTTAAGAAATCATTTATGGTCGTATTGATTACTTTTAAAGCTCTGAGTAGCCTTACCTTTCCGACTGACATTCTAAAATGATGCAAGCTTGAGATACTCGGACACACGTCTTTTATCTGTTCCAGGCCGCTGGCTTTGAAACAGAGTCAGTATAATCTTTCAAATAATTTCTTTATGCATACTTTTATTTAAAACGTTTTTTTACTTAATTCTTATAACCAAGGAATTGGTTTAACCTGTCCATTTGAAAGGTGTTCTGCAAATAAGGATCATCATGAATGTTATTAAATCCTTTTCATTTTCATTTAATAAGTTAAACTATAGTTATGTAACTGACTACACCCTGCTATTTAAAACGAAAAAGAGAGCAAAGAGAAACAAAAGTGGTAGAAGAGTAACTGAAGGGAAATGTAACTTTAGGTACAATTGTGTTTGGTTTTACAGAAACTGCAAAGCATATTGCGCTTCTACTTAAAAATATCTTCTTTGGTTTCCGGCAACAATTTTACTGCGAAGAAAAAAGAATGACTAACATATAAACTCAGTGAAAAATGCAGTGTCTGCGACTTCCTCATGTCATGACAGTCCGTAAAGTAATGTGTGTCATAGTTAATAATTTTGTCTAAGTCTGGGGGGGGATATGTAAGTAGGCAATTCACCATCACACATTTACAGGACATTATTGAGAGGAAAATAACACTTACAGTAAAAGCAGGAAAGGTCTGAAATACAGAAAGACTGCCCTCTGCTGCTGAGGATGTGTTAGTTCATATCATGGCCCTGAATCTGATGCTTAAGCAAACCTATAAATAAGCCAACGTTTTTTCAATTCCTCTGAAAATAAAAAACAACATTAGAAGTTAAGTGTTTCTTCTGTGTTGTCCTACATTATTCTCTCTGCAGTATATTCAATGGAAAGTCTGTTCCAGTGATGTGTTGGTGCACTGAATACACCAGAATGGATCATTTACATATGGCTGCCTTTGTTTCTTAATATTGTGTGAAAAACATCCCATGGCTGCATGTGTATAAGCCTTACAGGAGTGTGTATGTGTGTACCTGAAGGGTCAGTCCTGCAGATGGCGATCTTCGAGCCCAAGCTCTCGGGTTTTTCCACCGTCAGTAACCTCCCTCTGGACGGAGCCTCAGAGTCAAATAAGACAAACAGATCTTCAGAAAACAAAGAAGCTGGCTGGCTTCATGCATCGTGATCTGTGTATATGATATGCAAGTTTTCTTTAAAGGGGACCTATTATGCAAAATCAACTTTTTCATGTCTTTTATATCTAAACATGTGTCTCCTCTAAAGAGATTCTGAAAGTTTCAGGAAAAAAGATTCTCTCACTTTTTGTCCTCTTTGAAAATGAGCTGATCAGATTTTGGCCACTTTATGATGTCCAGTGTGAGAAAAAGTTTTTAGAGAGTACTTGTCCATGGACAAGTGAGTTTGGCAATTTACTTGTCCGAATACATTTTTCACTTGTCCAGAATGGAAAATATGGCAACACACATGCTGCAACCTGCCTGTGAGACAGAGTCCAACCACACATGTCCAACACTATAGGCCTAATAATAATAATACATTATTTTCATAGCCTATAGGCGTACGCTTTTCTACAACTTAAAGAAGCTTGCACGCTTACACATGTCCTGCAATACACATGCTGCAGCTGCCCAGCTGCTCACTGTTTGTAAAAGTAAATAAATAGTATGTTCATTTCAATAATGTACTTTCTATACCCTGCTTCATAAACAATACTGACATCCCTGTGCTCCTCCGAGTCTGGGGGTCCGGGGATGTGAGGAAAACGCGAGGACACAGACAGGGAGGCTGTTTCACTTCATAAAGGAAATGGCGGTCAATATTAACAACACAGGAGCTAAAACGCTTAATAATCTTCATTACGTGTTAAAGAAAGAACATAAGAAAGTTTGACAAAGATGAGGCTGTTAAACGGGCAGCGGATCCGCTGTGTGTAGAAAGAGAGAGAGAGAGAGAGAGAGAGAGAGAGACGCTGAGCTGCAGCGATCAGCTGATCCGGAGCATAGAGAGAGAGAGAGAGCTGCAGTCCGCGGGGTTCGGCCTCGCGTCCTGTCCTCACAACTCTTATTAATCCCGGGACCTGACAATTGTTATTTGTTCCTACTCGGAACCGAGTTTTGCTTCCCAACCCTGCCACTGTGCTACACGTCCCGCCACGCCATGCCCCTGTCTCAGTACAGAAAGCGGCGAGATGCATTTCCTTAGGAATTGACAAGCAGAACCGAAACTAACATTTCTAAACGAACAATGTCGGACACGGACAATTTGCGAATGAGTTCTGCCTTTTGTAAACTTAATTTGTCAATAATTTGTCAATAAATGAGGGCGAAAAACGTCACTTGTCCACCGGACAAGTCAATTACAAGATCTACTTGTCCGTTATTGTAAATAACACGTCCCGGACGGTGGGACGTGTGCTTTTTCGCACACATTGTCATAACGTTTTTTTGGCTTGTAGCCAATCACCAACCAAGGTAATTAAAAATGATTATTATTCTTTATTACATTACAACATCTTGTGTTTTGACAGTGAAAAAAGAAATGGAAATCATCACATTGTATATATTTTTAAGCAATAATATAATTGGAGCGAGAAGTATCATGACAAATATAACCTTTGTTTTCTTTTGCTGAACTACTCTTTTTTAAAAAAAAAGAGAGATGGAAAGTTTCTACAGTATAATGGTCCTATCATTCCTGGAAATTCATGTGTTATCTTGGTATTTCCAAAAACTGATGCCAGTTAGCAATTACATACATCTTTAACCATTTAAAGCAACAAACCTGCTTCCAGGAATCAATATTGATAGTGTAACACAGTATAATTGTTATAGAGTAACTATGAATTAACAGCAGAATAACAGCAAAGGAGAAGAGTGAACCTGAGATCAATGTCACAGGCAGGAAGTGCAGACATGATGGCTTTATTATTGCAGACTGAAATAAGCTGCAACCCCGTTCTGAATCTCGGGGTCAGTGAGCAGTCTCCTTTTACAGATAAACCTGTGTTACCTCTGTAAAAGGCAGACTCGACTGCTGTCACATACTGATGTCTCGTCTGTTCAAAAAGTCAAATAAAAAACAATACATTTTGAATATATATACGTCTCCGTCATGACACAACCATCATGATGCGTTTTGAAATAGACTGCATGGCCTCATACTGTTCCTTTTAGGACAGCGTGACATTGATACATCATCAGGTTACTTATTAATCTAAGTCTTAGCACACTCGCATTTAAAATACAAAACAATAAAGCTTAATCTTAAAGGACATTAAAGGACAGCCCACTTTAGAGTTAGACTGAGGAGAGAAGCACTGGATATCGCTGAAGCCAAACATTACAACGTTTGTGCACGTTAAGAAGAGTTGTGTCCTGGACTGGAACTTTGCAAACCAGCAAAGGATGGCCAAAGCAAAAGACTCTGAGGTGGAGGAGAGGCCCAAATGGGACAACAAGGCTGAGTACCTGCTAACGTGTATCGGCTTTGCAGTGGGAGTTGGAAACGTCTGGCGTTTTCCTTACCTGTGCCAAATCTATGGAGGAGGTAAGATGCTATTATATAAGGCTGCATACGAGTTGCATTTTATTTCCCTCTTACACCAAACCATAGTTTAAATACACCATTAAAGTTTTAAAAGGGATATCACTTATTTATTACTGTATTCCAGACATGTTATCCTATAATGAGAGACCACGTTGAGTTGTAGAAACACTTGCCTCTTTCTGCCTCAGTACAATTAGTCATTAACAAATATGCTAGGCCATTCATTTACAAAATGGTAGATATTTTCTGTATATGATTGACCATCTCATCATCAGGGATAGTTCACGATTCAACTATAACCCCGTACTTCCTCATACAGTAGTTTCAGGTAAACTATGAAGAGCTGGAAACTCGAAATGTGCATACGCTTCAGTGGTGTCAAGTGACTCATTTACTCAAGTATTGTGCTTAAGTACAATTTTGATATACCGGTAGTACTTGTAATTGAGATTTTCCATTTTATGCTACTTTGTACTTCTACTCCACTACAATTATTTAATACCTTTAGTTACTTTACATATTTTGATTAATGATATGAAAGATAATCAACACATTAATAAGACTTTAGTTCCACCTGGAGTAAACTCACAAGTTACCCTGCAGTATACAAAGTCATTAAAACTAGCTGGACCTTTACCAGCTTTGATAGCACTTTAATGATCAATAATTATAAAACATATCATATATATATTATTCTGAAATGAAATCTGCAGAATGAGTACTTTTAGTATATTTTGATGCTAATACTTTTACTTGAGTAACATTTTTAATTCAGGACTTTTACTTGTAACAGAGTATTCCTACACTCTGGTACTTCTACTTTTACTTAAGTACAAGATCTGAACTAAGCTCTTTAAACTTCACATATTCATAGAAATACTTAATTCCAACGGACAAGCTTTTTCCTACATTCATATCGTGTCATATATTCAGCCAAATGTCTTATTTTTTCAACTGGATATTTATACTTCTCCACTTGTGTGGTTTGTCACTTGGATAACCATGGAAATAATGGGATTTGTCTATCTGATAGTCACATTAGTAATTGATGTCTTCAGGTGCATTCCTCATCCCCTACCTGATAGCGCTGGTGTTTGAGGGCCTCCCTCTGCTCTACCTGGAGATGGCTATAGGACAGAGGCTCCGCATGGGCAGCATCGGCATCTGGAAATCCATCTCGCCCCTGCTGGGGGGAGTCGGTGGGTGGAAGATAATTATTAGTCATATTTATTAGGATTTTATTTGGACAGATTCTCCATTATTTCAATAGCTAATCTAAAGCTAGAAATTAGTTGGTGTTTTCTAATGGACGTTCAGAAACTAGTCAATGCACAAGTTCAACCATTATAATAAACACGTCTGTTCTGACTCCTAAATGGTGGAATGACCTTCACATCGACATCCGGTCAGCAGAAAGTCTAAACATCTTCCGTCGCAGACTAAAAACACATATTTTCCGACTGCACCTCGGCCAATCAAATCTCTATACATATTGTAATAATGTACTAGCGGTAACGGATTGGCTTAGTTGAAGCTAATCTACTAGCACTTTAAATGGTTTGGCTTTGATGAAACTAATGTACCTACATGATTCTTGTTACTCTGTACCCTCCTGGTTGAATGCACTTATTGTAAGTTGTTTTGGATAAAAGCGTCTGCCGAATGAAATGAAATAATTCACATTAATTCATTACAGATGTAGTCATAGTAAGTATTACCAAAATGTTTTTTGTGATATTGAATATGTTGTTTATCATGCATTTGTGTAGGAATTGCCTCCATGATAGTGTCATTTCTGGTGAGCATTTTCTACAACACGCTCCTGGCCTGGGCGATGTGGTACTTCTTTCACTCTTTCCAAAACCCCCTGCCCTGGAGCAAGTGCCTGGTCAATGATAACCTCACAGGTAACAAGGAACTCCATCAGTCACGCTAGCTGCTTTTTACAGTTCTATTATCACACATGCAAGGAATGGTTAACTATTAGGCTCCACGTGGCGTTTCAGATCAGGTTTCATAGGAAAACTACTGGATTTTTCTATGTCATAAAAGTCCTGTGGCTTAAAATAAGAATTAGTTTTGACCTTTGACTCGATTGTCTTTCTGTAACAGTTGATCCCGTCCCTAGTGTAGGAGCAGACATTTGAATTATTACCTCAGTATGTGTCACTACTATGAACTGATACGTCTCTGCTGTGCTTGTAAGGACCTCACCTGGCTTCATATCGATCCACTTAAGGCCTAGAGGATTGACAAGGTGTACCTTTGGAGTAAACCGCATAGTGTGACTCATCATGTACTGAGGAAAGTCCAACGTGGACTGAAACATGTGCACTCTTTGCACATTTTTCTCTATGGCCCTGTAATTTATCAAAAGAACATCAAGAGTCTTGTCGGAGTCTCTTTAGTTCTCTGTGTGCAAGTCCTCCCCTAATGTACTATAAAAGAAGATCATTATTATATCGTCTCGTTTGTTTTTAGTAATCTTACCAAGATATTTAGTTTGTCTTATGGTGGAACAGTTTTAAGAGCTACATGTTCCTATGCAGAAGTCATTTATTGTGGGATAAATTCATACTAATCTCAGAAAGTACATAAACTCAGGTACAAAATAAGGCATGTCTTACCCAATGTACACAACAACCGTCTTGATTAAGCAAATACTGTCCTTTGTGAATGCATTCGTACAGGCTATAATGAGGAGTGTGTGAAGAGCACTCCAGCAAACTACTTCTGGTACCGTGAGACCCTGAACATCACACCTGACATCGAGACCAGCGGCTCCCTGCAATGGTGGCTGGTCATCTGTCTGGCCAGCGCCTGGTGTGTGGTCTACATCTGCTTTATCAGAGGCATCCAGTCCATTGGAAAGGTCTGTTTTCCTACTAAAATAAAAATAACTGAATAATTACGTCATATTTTACAATGAACCGCTGTACCATACATCCTTAATATCAATTCTGAAAATTACAGTAAGATGAAGAACATTTAAAAAAGGCTGTGTTGTATGTTTGTATGTTTCAGGCTGTGTATGTGACAACCACATTCCCTTACCTGGTGCTGACTATTTTCCTGATCCGGGCTCTCACTCTGCCGGGATCTACTGATGGACTGGTGTACCTCTTCACTCCTAAAGTGAGTGTGTTGCTACTAAAGGTGATGTCAAGAGTACCCGACGGACACAATGAACTGATGTGTTGACTGTCTGCAGTGGGAGATCCTGAAGAACCCTCAGGTGTGGCTGGACGCTGCCACTCAGATCTTCTTTTCCCTCTCCGTGGCCTTTGGAAGTTTCATAGCTTTCTCCAGCTATAATGCAGAGAGGTAAGGACTGATACACTTGAGCTCCCTCAGTAGTATTGGGATGATTTGTGTGAATTGTTTCCTCTTTTGTGTCCATTAGGAACAACTGTGAAAGGGATGCTGTTCTAGTAGGAACAATAAACAGCGCCACGTCTCTCTACGCCTCCATTTCCATCTTCTCCATCCTGGGATTTAAAGCTAACTCCGCCTACAACTCCTGTAACGAGGAGTACGTACGCACAAACATTCAATGTTATTGTTATTCTGCTTTCACATGGAGTAATGCAGATGGACAACCGGAGAAACATTTTAGTGGAATACAGCAGGACAGTAAATTAAGTTGAGTCCGGTAGAAAATACCGGCAATGGTAACGGTAGAAGTCGATGCCTTTCTTCGGCAACAAGATGTTATGAACTAGCCTACGAAGCTTCTTCACACAAGGGAGAAAACATGGCCGATCCGGACAACGACGGAGCCAATTCTTTTATCAGTAGTAGAAATAATTTCAATTTTTCAAACAGATTTTTGATCCCTTTTGAGAAAGGGAGGGAAAATAGACTTGAAAAGGGGGATTGACTGAAAGCAACTCGACCAGGAGTGCTTCTTTGGCACCATGGCGAGAGTTTAGATTCTTACCTACTGTACATATTACAAGAAGCTGCATAACAAGAGCAGTTAAACAAAAAGTAGACACAAACATGCATATGACGTACGACCATAAGATTTCGTTTTCCTCTTCAATCCAGAATGTGTTGTCCTTCGACCAGATACCCTGTGAATGCAGCATAATGAATGTTTCATGCTCCTTCTGGTCAGCCCGGGGGGGGGGGGGGGGGCAGATGGCAAAATTGTGCACTTGCGGTAAGGGCAATTGTGCGCCAAGGGTTTGAGCATCGGGCAAATACACCTTCGAGATTATGTAACAGCCAGCAGGGTTTGCAGAAATATTCGTGGGGACCAAGCGCGTAGTCCCTAGTGCGCTGACCACAAGAAGCATGAAACTATTTTAAAGCTTATTCTTTTCCTGCCAATACCGTTGAGGCAGAATGTCTTTTGGAATCCCATTTGCAGAAACATCTTGATTCTGACCAACCACTTTGAGTTTTCTGACCAGAACATAACAGTGGAGAACTATGATCCCTGGTTTAAGTATCTAAATCGTTCATATCCAGGTGAGGTGGCCGGTTTGGACCTGGAGCACTGTGACTTGCAAACATTTCTTGACCAGGTACTGTAACTGTGTAAACACATTGGATCTTGTAAACTGCATTCAAATTTTCCATGAGGTGCCAGTCAAAAATGTACAGTCCTCGTTTCTTGACTCTCTTTCATCCTTCTCCCCCAGAGCGCATCGGGTACCGGCCTGGCTTTTATCGTGATCAGCGAAGCAGTGATAGAAATGCCAGGCTCACAGATATGGGCCATATTGTTCTTCACCATGCTCTTCAGCTTGGGTCTGTCGTCCATGTTTGGCAACTTAGAAGCAGTCCTCACACCCATCAAGGACCTCAACCTATTTCCCAAGTGGATCCCTCATGAACTCGTAACAGGCAAGTTTTAAGTGGAAATTATTGATTTTGCCGCTGTTGAAAAGAACACTTGATGGCTTTCTGTTTTCCTGAGTTTTGCAACTACCAACAACAACACACTGCGTTCTGTTTCCCACACTTTGGTTTTTCCATAGTCTGCCATTTACTATATTCATCACCTTTGCTAATTGGGTATAGCAACCGGAGACGACAAAGGCTATCCTCTCAGTATTTTGGTTGTGCAATGGTTGAGGTACTTCCTTTGTGAAGTAAATTGAGCCTACATGTTCCTGAAAGACCATACACCAGTGGATTATAGTTGATGTCATCATTATATATCCATTTCATTGTGTAAGCAACAGTTAGCCCACACTGTAAAGTTAAAGGTGACCTATCATGCAAAATGCAATTTTGTACGTCTTTTCTACATGAATATGTGTCCCCGGTGTTCCAGGGAACTCACCAAGTGTCAGAAAACACAACCCTCTCTATTTTCCTCCATACCCAAATCTCTTAAAAAGGGGCTGCAACGGATCTGATACAGACTGATCCAGATTTGAACACTTCTATGACGTCACAGAAGTGGCGCTACGGCTATTGGGCCAACTCCACCAATCAGGAGGAGACAGCCACGGACATTGCCGTTGGAAAGCACTGGAGACGCTGTAGTACATATGCCAAGCCTGCAGATGGTGCTGTTCTCACAGAATCAGCCCATGCAAAGACAGTGTTAAATCGAGCGAAATGAGGAATGGCTAAAATGCATGATCTGTTTGGTATTTTGAAAAATAAAAAGTATAAATATGCCTTGGTATGGTCCTACACTATATTATTCAAATATAGCATGATAGGTCCACTTTAAGGTGTTCAAAAGATAAAGAAATACGTGTGAACCCTATTAATTCCCTCACTGAAAACACATTTTTCTCTAACACTTTTTAGCAATCATCTGTTTGATATCCTTCTCGACGGCTCTCATATTCACCCTGGGTTCGGGGAACTACTGGTTTGATATCTTTAACGGCTACGTGGGCTCCCTACCTCTCCTCATCGTTGCACTCTTTGAGATTATTGGAGTCATTTATGTCTATGGAATGAATAGGTAACTTTTTCTCCTCTTCTTTGAAATTCTATAGAAATGTACGAGATTTTTAAACAATTTTGATCTCATTGTGTGAAACCTCTTCTCCTGTCCCGGTGTCCTCCAACAGGTTCAGTGAAGACATCTATTTTATGACTGGGAAGAAGCCCAACATCTTCTGGAAGGCCTGCTGGATGGTGATCAGTCCGTTAATGCTACTGGTGGTGTTGGTTGCATACGTTGTCGTTCAGGCACAGAAACGACCCTCTTATCTCGCTTGGAACCCAGACTATGTAAGAAAGCCGAGGGTACTCACATGGAGATGTTTCGGGTGTAGAGATCTGATTCAAGGCTTGAAATATATTTGGAAGATATACTGCAATTGAGTGAAAAAAATATGTAAAAAATATGCAACTGAGTATTTAACTCTGCTATAATCCACATAATTGGTCAGTGTGGTTGTTACAGCTTATTGAGCATTCCTTGTGCATCCAAAAATATTAAGGTTAAAATGTATTGTTTTTGGAATTTGTAGCTTCACACAACGATGTATCAATTTCCCATTTGACACTTCTTTTTATTTTTCTTCCCTCAGGAACTATTCCCAAAAACGGAATCGAAGCAATATCCAGACTGGGTGTTTGTCATAATCATCCTTCTCAGTCTACTACCTGTGATTTCTATCCCACTGGTGGCTCTCTACAAACTGATCTCCTGCAGCATGAAAAAGACCTCTGCTCGTGTTCAACATAGTCCCTAATGCAATGGGGGCTTTCGAGGTTGAAACACAGGAACAGAAGAACTTTTAAAAAATGACATAATCCTGATCATGTCCCTGCTTCTGTGGAATTTACTTCCTAATTGGCCAGAAAGCTGACATAAAATCAATTATGCCAAATTGAAATATAGACTTTTTTTTTTTATTTGTGACGTTAACATTTATCAGGACCTGACAAATCACATTTGCTTCCTTGATCATATAACTGGATTTATTTAACAGTGAAAGTCTTTCCTTTGTACATTGTTGTGCAGTGAACTTGATGTAAATAACAAACAATTTAACACATCATATTGAAATATACAGCCATGTCAAAAAGTAATTACATAAGATATATATATATATACATACAGTATGTGAGTGTCGACAATATTTCTCTGAACTTATTTACATAGAAATGATCGCCGTCAGTGACGTCATGTCTGCCTTGTGGAAAACTACCACAAAAGTGTAAATCAAAGTCCACACAGAGAAACAGCTGTGGGACGAGACGGGGTCTAGTAAAGTAGCTAGATGATTTTCAACTATCCATCTGTATCTGTGTTAGCTGTTTTATAGGGTGTGTATCACTTTGCTGTGTTATCTCTCTAAAGCCTTGTGAAAAGGATAAATTACATTTTTATTTTGGCACACTGAAGTTCAGATAAATCACTAATTTCAACTCTGAGAATGAGACAAGAAATATAAAGATCTGTAATTCTTTGTTGACACATCATCCAAGCACTTAAAGGCAGACAAAACTCACTGCATCAGTATGTAGTCCAGCTTCTCTAGAACGTTTGTCTATACCTTTGAGCTGCTGTTTCAGGGATTTGATGGGAGCTCAATTCGGGGCTGGCTTGTAGTCTAGCACTGGATGGCGAAGAAGTCGTCAGGGGTCCTGGGGTTAGTGGCCTGTCGGACCCTGGCCAGCCTCAGAACCCCCAGACGCTTCTCTAGACTGCGCTTCCCTGTCAAGAAAGCAGAGGACATTTCTTTTTTCGCTCGTCAATGGTGAAATGTAAAATTCAAGCATCTGTAGAATAGGGTTAAAAGGTAGCAATTAACAACTTCTGTACATGTTGGATTGTGTTGTACCTACATTTGTTGGGTTTTGTTAATCTCTCACAAAGCCAGATTAAAATGGATTGGCTTTATAGGCAAGTTGTCATGTTGATGTTTACATATTGTTCATATTGAGACCAATGGCTCTACTTTCCTGCAGGTAAGTAACTTACTTGCTCTTAACCAACATGCTCAGTGAAGCTTATTATTAAGTAGCGCCTCTCATTGCATTAGCCACAAAATGTTGATAGCTTTAGTTGGCGTCAGTGAGTGATACAAAATAGGATTAGCCTCATCGGTACCAGATCTGAGAACCGCCTAGCATTTTAGAAAGATAGTCGTTGAAGGTTTGTCCTTACAGCAACCACAGTGGAGGAGGAAAAGACTGAAGCAGACCTGGGGCCACACTGGGTAGAAGAAAGCCTCTACTCCCAGAGGAGCTTCACATCTTGTGCTGCCATAGGATAGTGTTATATCAATCTAGGACGTAGTCATAGTAACTAGGTATGTTATTAAATTACAGTTTTCAGAGCCAAGAGGCTAATCGTCTCTTTGCTAATTATTCACTGAGCTGACAAAGACGATGTTTAGATTATAACAGCTGAGGTTCGTGTTTTAGGTAATGTAAAGAAATGTATGTGCGTTCATGTGCAGACGTACATGGTTTTGTTAATTGGATAATTCATATCCTGCAAGACTCCTAAAGACGTCATGAGATGATGACCTTTCTACATCTGGAACATGTCCAAGTTTAGGAGACCTGAAAATGTGTGTGCGTTAAAACATGGTTAGGGAACATGTTCGTGTGTCATTTAGAAAACCTACATTTGCCCCTGTGTTTCTTGTATTCGTGGGGCATTTCCACGATTGGCTGCTGTGGCAGGTGATGTACTCTAATATTATCATTATTGCTGCGTAACTGAATAATAATGAATCTCAACCATGTCTGTGTTTGTGTTTTATTGATCTCCCTCTGTTAACATTTAAGGTTGGTGAGCCATAAATTGCACTCACAATAGTTCCTGTGTGATATAGTTGTGTATGTGTGGATGTTTTCGAAGGGTACATACGTTTGTGCAGGTGTGGGAGCAGAGCCCTGTAGAGAGGACGGTGCTGTGACAGTACATGCAAGAAGGAAAGACAGAACAGCAGCTCCACTGCTTCGTACTGCAAAATGCCAGTCTGGGCCATATTGCCTAAAATCAGTCCTGGAAAAGGGAAAGAGATAAGTGACTGTATTCTTTTTTATATATAATACTGATATTGTTCCAGATTAATAAAGGGAAATGCCTTTGTTGCTGAGCCTGATGAGCTGATTGCTGTATTCGGCCATATCAAATATCATCCTCAGGAAGTACAAAGGGTTCTTAGCAACAGTCTGGTCAAAGGGCAAACTCTGGGCACACACATGGAACCTAAAGAGGAAAACCAACAAAATCAGAAAAAGGACAAAACCAACACTTTTGAACAATGTACACGAGGAAAAGGCGGTTCAGGTAGTTTTCAGTGAACTTTACCTGCATGCATGAAGCAGCACCAGCTTGTAGATGTTCTTGTAGACTGCCTCAAGAGAATTGTTCTAAAAAAGGACAAAAGCAAAGTTGCAGGAACAATTATAAAACTGATAGAAAAACAGAACCTATATGTGGGACTTCTACTTTATTAATGCTCAGTCAAGTGCAAACACTTTTATGAAAATCAAAATGCATTAACTTTTTTTTTTTTTTTCTTCATGATACATAAGGCAATTTGTTATACTTTGTTTCCTTTGGTTTCTACTTCCGAAGTTGACAGCCCCTTAACTGTGATGCAGCAGATGTCAGTTGGTCTTGCAGCGTAATTTACGGACAGTAGTGTCAACAGCCTTTTTGAGGGGTGTCACTCCTTTGTAGAGAACTTTCGAATAAAAGTAGTTTTCATCAAAGCTGGCACCATTATTTTTCTGACCTTCAGGTCCAGGAACAAGGCATGGCTCCTGAGTCTGAGGACAGCCATCAGTTTCCTCCTCATTTGCTGTCCAGCTGAGTGGAAGGAGCCCAACGTGAGGCTGTAGCGCAAAGACAGGCCTGCATAGCTGTGGGAGATGGAAAGAAAGAAAAAAACAAACATTGAAAAAGGACATACTGCAAAGACGACAGCCTTGCCATGAACAATTATTGCACGTTAACATTTGTATTGTGCTCTATGCAAGACTGGGAACTGTAATAATATGTATGAGTACGTTCAAGGTACATGAGAAAATGGTTTCACTAAGCTTACAAAAATGAGGCAAAAAGCCTCACAACAACAAGCACACTTGAGGCATTACATCTGAAGTGTAATTATTCTGACGAGATGCTTCACCTTGAGTAGTCTTTGTAGACGTCCAGTGAGTGTGTGTCCAGCAACAGTCCACACCAGGGGAAGAGGCAGTGAGGGGTCAGCACTCGGATGCCGGGACATGAGCCCATGCTCCCTGGCACCTGAAAGTTAACCCCCACCTTCTGCGGGTTGACCACCAGACCGTACTGTGGTACTCCGGCCAGCAAGATACTACACACAATGCACAAGTGTCATTAGCAACCTTTAAACCTCTTATCAAAATAAAAAGGGAGCAAAAGAGAAACAAAATACTTGTGAGAAAAAGATAAATGTTGGGTAAAAGCCCTTCTGAAATAACAGTGATGCGTGTAAGGAAAATTTGTATCACCAACATACTTGAGAAAGCTTTGTGCTTTGTTTAAGTTTGGGGTGATCAGAAGGAAGTCATCCACCAGTCTCATCAAACATCTGCAGGACACAGAGAGGAAGATAACACATACAGTAAATACTACAAAAGTAACAATACCGAAAGACTGCCCTCTGTTGCTACAGATGTGTTATTACATGGTTATTACATCTACAGTACAGACGTTGACATAAATATACAACAGTCTGCTGTACCCTTTCTTTTCAGTAATGCCTTCAAACAGGACATTCTCCATGTGACCGTAGCAGAGACAACACAGCAGGCTGGATACGACAGAGCCCTGAGGAATCCCTCGGCACTGACGGTATGTTCTGAAACACAGGGGGACAAGCTGATTGTATTTGAAACGAGGCAAAATAAATGTCAATGAGAGTATTCATTTTATATAAACTCAAACACATCCTGGGTTCTTTGCATGGCATCACATTCACAAATAAGAAGCAGCTTCCACATTGGTCTATTTCATCTTGATGCTTACTTCTTTCCAAACTGAACAACACTTCCCATTAGCATTTGGGTGAAGAACTGCAACGCGTCTCTGCCGTGAAGATCAGCGCAGAAATGCTAAAAGAAAAAAAGAAAAGATTTAAAAGAAGTGACAAACGTGCTGATCTATAGAAATATCTCAGGATGTCTCACCTGCTCTACCAGTATGGCGTGATGGACTTTTTTTTTTTTCTGAAGTGACGTCACAAACCCTTTCATGTTGGTGGATCCCATGCTATCCTCCAGTAAATCTGCCTGTATTAACAAACATGAGAAACAGTTCAACGGTTGCACACACAAGAATACCGTGTATGTGTATGTGTGTGTGTGTGTGTATGTGTATGTGTGTGTGTGTGTGTGTGACGTACCTGTCTAACAAAGGACTTTTTCAGGCCCTCACGGCCATCTGCCCAGATCTTGGCATAGCGGCGGACGGTGAAGAGTTCGTCCTGCACAGGGGACAGCGCCTGACCAATCACTTCACTCAGTTTGTCATGGGGCAGACTCTCATAGGCTCCACTCACATCCACCTACAATGCAGGGATGAAGAAAAATAGCATTTAAAAAAGGCACAATGAATCGGTTTGTTGGATGCTTTTTATAAAAACAACAAACAAATAAAATGGGGTCTGATTTACAAGGCCTGATTGTATGGAAGATGGCTGGACTCACACAGTATTCAAGCAATATGACAAATGTATTAAAGGTCACATGTCATGCTTTTCCGGTTATTACCCGTCCCCTTGTTTGTTATGAAGGGTTTTCTGCATGTAAACGGTGTGCAGAGTCAAAACCCTCAAAGTACACCCTGTAGCGAGTAAAACTCTAAAACAGAAAATACCTCCCCAAAACGCCTCGTTGGTGAAACGTCATCATGACGTCATCATCCATTTGATTCTTCCGGGTACGTGCTTACGAAAGCACGTACCCGGAACTAAATGGGCCAATCTGTGGAGCCATTACGTTACGTCCGCGGAACCGTTACGTTAAGCCCCCGCTGATTGGTCCAAATTGACCAATCCACAAAGAAACACTCAGTGCAGGCAGCCCTGCTGATTTCTGATAACAGACAGTTGGGATCGCGGTGAAATTCTCTCTGCAGACCCGTTCTCTCAGCGTTTATCAATCTATAAACCTTTTTCTTACTCAATATCAAGCCACACTTATTGTTTTTATTTCAGCTGTGACTTTGTGTGTGTTCAGGTTGAGTTTGGCTGTGTTTGGCTGTGTATCGCTAAACAAGGAAATCACGGAGGGGGGGGGGGGAGGAGCTGCAGCGAGCCGTTTAGTGGAGAAAGTGAATACTGCTGAATACACATACTTTACAGAGATGCTGTATGCGAAACCAATGTGAGTTTGGAAAATTGCACAGTATTTTTCCTATTTTAGTATAGCTCAACAATGGAATTATGATCAGTGGAAATGGCCATGACATGTGACCTTTAACATTATAACATGTTAGTTTAAAATCAAACTAATCTTACTATTTTTGCCTTTAACAAAATACTTTTGTATTTGTTTCACAGTTCTAGGTGTGCTTAATAATATTACAATGCTGGAGTAATCACAAAATGTATACATTTTATAAACTGTATATGATAAATATACATAAAAGACATGACTAATATGTTGTCAGCTTCTGCCAGTACAATAAACAAACTGGCCGACCAAAACCAACCTTCACAAAGTAGAGGGTTTGTGGCTCCTTCTTCAGGGCTGGAGCTAGAGAGCGTAACACCCTGTGGATGTCTGTCATCCCCATCACCGTGGAGCCCAGCAGGGACGGAGAGGCGCGCACACAGGCCCGCAGCATGTCCAGCAGGTCTCGGACACGCCTTCTGTAGAGCTGCAGGGGAAAGAGAAATGCCCTAAATGCAAATGATCCCAACTTGTAATAACACACAGCGTATGGATTTTTAATAGAGAACTTTAAATGTCATTATCAAGATGTACCCTTGTTTTGGCATCTGCTCCAATGACTCGTGTGATAGGCCTCATGCTATCAGTTTTTGGAATGAAGCGAAGGCGAGATGTGACGGTGGCTTTGGGGAGAGATGCCACCTGAGCCGGAGTCATCTCCTCCATCTGACCTGTGGAGAGGTGAACCCTAAATCATAAAAATGGTTGTGAGCTTGAGTGTCCAGTGATTACATGAGTAAAAACCTTTGCGGGCGTGTGTGTGTGTACCTGAAGGCTAAGTCCTGTAGTTTTGCCCAAACTTCTTGTCTGTAGAACCTGAGGGCGTTCTTCTGGCCCGCGCTTTCCGTGACATAGAAGCAAGCTCGAACGAGGCCCACAACATAGCCGTCCAGAAGCCAAGCCAGGAACTGACCCAGGATCTGTGTCCGATATGAGAGCTCACTGGGAGGGAACCTGCCTGCGGATAAGAGTGATGTAGTTAAAACGGCCAAAATGTAAAGCAGAAAAATGTAAACCTACAATAAGCTTACCTGTTTTACTGACCTTCAACCAATCAAAGTCATTCACCTTCATCTTCCACATCAGTTCAGAGAGTGAGAGCTTCTCAAACTTGCCACTGCGCAAGAAGCCCCTCACCCTGATGAAGAAACGTAGTCGGTTGTGGTCGGAGCCCCACAGCTCCTGAGGGATCACAGTGGAGAGGCACTCCCTGACAAACAGGAAGACCCGGTGAGGTGCACAGTGTTGAGGCAAGAGGGAGCTTAACTCCCCTTGTCCTGCTTCTCTCTCCTCCAGCACTGGACACACCCTCTGCAGTATTCTGCTGTAAGGACATCTCCTGTGTTGACGCAACAGCTGACTGAACAGGGGGACCATGTTAGAGAAGCGCCGAGGCGGGAGTTTCTTTGGCTTCCTCTCTATCCCGTTTAAGTACGGCAGTCCCTCAAAGAAGATAATTCGTACCAAATCTTGCCCTTGCAGCCTTCTGCATTCATTAGCACTCTTTTTCTTCCTGTTGAGAATGAAGCCACGCATACCCCTTCCGCCGTACAGAAATCCCAGTGTGCGGATAAAACATTGCGAGGGAGGCAGAGAGGGAAAAATCCCCGTTCTCCAACTGGGTCCTCCCTCCATGGGCATTGTGCTTGTCTGCAATTCAACAGTCTGTTTGGAACCTGTAGGGCCATTCCCCAAAGGGTTTACTGATAGTGTTGGTACCACAGATACGGGCTGCTCTTCCTCCACCGGTTCAATACAAACCTGTTGAATTTCCTTTGTGGGCTCTTGCTTTGCTACTCGTATCCTCTTTCCTGAACGTGTCAGAGACTCTTCCTCCTCCTTCTGATCAGTTTCTCGCTTTCTTTTCCCCTCCATCACACGTTCATTCCTTTGGTTGCTCGTTTTGCTGCGAGTAGGCTTTTCAACAGCCCGTCTCTTTTTGTAAGTCACTGCCCTTTGATTCCTTCCAGACTGAGCACCGCTATTCTTGTGAGACCCAGGCTTGAGAAGAAACCGGTTGGTAGAATTAGACATGGACACCCTGTCATAGATTGGAGTGCCGCACAACTGGAATACACATGATGGAGGGACTTCCACAAACACAGAGCAGCTCTCCAGCAGGTACCGTGTGAGGTCTGTGCCAAGGCGTAGTGTGACTCTCTTCCACATGTCACTTCCATGAATATAGGCAGCACTTTGAGTTAGATCTCCTTGGAATTTAAAGGGGTCTGCATCCCGCTTCTCCTGAGCCAGCGCATGAAAATTGTATCCATTTGACAATATGTTATTTTTTCTTTTTCTTTTCAGACTGTTAAGAACGACGGCCAGCAGTTCAGGTAGAGTGCAGATCTGTGGGAAGCATAAATAACATAACAGGGTTCATCAGAAGTGTTTCTCATTCAGTTATAGCAATAAATGTTCCTTCCCTTCTAAAAAAAATAAATATATAAAATCTAGTCTCTTGTACACCTGACGGCTTATTGGTCAGAGCATCTTTAAAATAGGGTATTATAACTCACTATATGTATGTCTTTATCTAAATTTGGCATGCAACACAAGTGAGATAATCGACCAAACAGCTACTGAACCATACATTTCTCCTCATAATCCCTATTTATGTTATTATAAAAGTCCACAATAAAATGATGTATTGTTGTACTTTTGGTAATATTTTGATTGCGGGACTTTAACTTGTAACAGAGTATTCCTACACTCTGGTACTCATACTTTTAAGTACCAGATCTGAGTACTTCTTCCACCTCTGATATTTATGAAGAACGCTTCTTGTCTGCACTGCCATGGAATAACATAACATTAAAACCGTTATGACAGTTATCCCGACAGCTAGCGTTAGCAACAACTGTTACATGGTTTTACAGAAGTCAAGTTTTGTTAACTACATGTCAACTCTCAGAAACTGAAATGTCAGGTAGTTTTTAATTAAAGTTACCTGGTTGAAGCTTGGCACTTGCTGTAGTTCCTTGTCAAAGCAGACAATAACACCCCGGACGAAGGACTTGAAGCGGTTTGTGTCAGACTGTTCAATCAGCACTGCTTTCTTTCCTTCTCTGAACACGATGCTGTTCGCAAACTCCTCCAGTGTCTGTGTGTGAGTATACAGAAACCGGAGAATGTCCAGCGTAGGAGACATATCAGTCGTAGACATACCGATGGTTGATGTGGTTGTTATTCAGGACATGGTGAAATATGGGTGAAATTCAACAGCGGTTAGCATTAGAACTTCGAGGTTGAGCTTTATTATGCCGTTGAAGGTCCCGCGTCACCCTCAGCCAATGAGAGTTCAGTTTACTGTAAGCGTCCAATCAGAAAGCCCCATACTACAAAGTCCAAACTCACAGTTGACCAATAGCCAACAAGAAAAGGCATGTTGTCTTTTTTTCATGAAATGTGACGGTTCAGCGTGCGAGGGGGAAAAAAAAGGAGTAGGCGAAAATATTAATCTAAAATTGTTTAAATGTCTTGTACTCTAAACATTTTGGTCTGACGTGGCAATGTTAGGCCTTCGAGTAAGAGTCGTTTTATTTTATTATACCTACTACAACTACAAGCCTAAATGTTCTTCCAAACTGGGGTCTCACAGAGATCAGGATTAAACTGCCTGCTTTAACCACTTAAATATAAAGCAGTTTGAGAAAGCAGGATTGGATTAAATCACCTATTTTTTTCCCTCGGAGGTGGGATGTGTCTCATTTAGGCTGGCAAGGGCACAAAAGTGGGAGTGGTCAGAAGAGTAAAATATTATAGCAACTCAAACAAATATTGTTGAAGACAGGTGCACAACTTTCAGAGCAATTGAAAGTACAATTGTTATACATGTTGTCGTGTCCATAGAGAATACAAGGCTAAGCAGAACAACATTGTGTGAGACACGCACAGACACAGAAATTAATTTGAATGTTAGTCAAAAATAAATGTAGAAATACATTAAAGATATGTGTGTTTTGTTTTGTTCTCAACTTATATATTATTATTTAGTGTTTATTTATTCCTGTATTTATTTTGTATTTATGCATTTATTTATTTGTTACTTATGTCATGTTCTGTCCTCCATACCTGTGTGCTCGTTGATTGCATAAAGGTACAAATTCACTCAAAATCACATCACAGCAAGACCTATATTTGAGCGTTCATTGTTTTTAAAACACATTGGTGGTCCAGAGGTCTATGCATTGTTTTTCATGCAGGTGCTCGAGGTTCAACACCCAGGGGAGGGACATGTTCTGTCTTCTGCTATGCTGATGTTAAATATGGAGAAGTTGTCGCCACCACTTTTCTAACAAAGTGACACCCATGAGAGATTGACATTCCTTCGTCCCACTGGGTGATGTGGTCAGCACGGCTCCCTTCTTCAGTGCTCTGATTCGCTGAATGACTGGAGAGAGCGCGCGAATGCACCCACGTCTTTCACAATCGGCTGTTAGCTAGCTGTTAGCTTAGCGTTGTTCACTCTGTGCTTTTAACAGCACCGGGGCTCTGCTGGCACACAACAAGGAGGACCTAAGGCAAGGATTTTTGGCTCAGCATCTCAATTCTCTAGGTTTCTGTGGATTATCAGCTGGTTAAGAAACCTGCAATGGCGGACAAGGAAGGTAAGTTGATATATTTTATAGTTTTTTGTTGTTATCTGACATGTTTTAGCTAGCATTAGCTACCTGGTTAGCTTTGGTAGCAGCTAGCTGCTGTAGCGCAGAAGCCATAAGCGGTAATAACAAAAGCCGGGTGCATTTGCTCTTTGTATGCTGTAACAATGTACGTTGTAGTTTGCACTTGTTGTTTCCACACCGTTTGGCGTTGTCTACCATACATCATATTTGCCATGGAGGCCGTAGCTCAACACAGTTAACGTAATAAAAAGTAACGTGTAGGTTAACCCTAGCATAATCATGATAGCATGGTAAGCTAAATGATGTGTTTGTGAAAACATGATCCCGTACTGCTACGTTCTGAACACTAGTCAGGCCATGTCTTTTTTTGTTTCGTCTGCAAAGGCAAGCGTATACAGCTGTTATTTAAGTTCCATAGTATAACCTTTCATTTGTGCCTTGACTTTCTGAGATACACTGGCGGTTTCCATGATGTTAAACCTTCATAAACAGTTAATGGAAGCTATACATTCATCTTTCAAGGGTTGTTTTATTAATGGTTGTTCTCCAACTATTTCAAAATGCACTAACATCTTTTTGTAATCACTCTCAGTAGGAGCATTTGATGATGCGGTTGAGGAGAGGGTGATAAATGAGGAGTACAAGATCTGGAAGAAAAACACCCCCTTTCTGTATGACCTGGTTATGACCCATGCTTTAGAGTGGCCAAGCCTAACTGCCCAGTGGCTGCCTGATGTTTCCAGGTACATGCTTTTACACACACATGCCAACATGCACTCAACTGTTGTGTATGACAATAATAATCAAGAATTGTTCTCCTCGTTCCAGGCCGGAGGGGAAGGACTACAGTGTGCACCGTCTGGTGTTGGGCACTCATACATCAGATGAGCAAAATCACCTAGTCATTGCCAGCGTTCAGCTACCCAATGATGACGCCCAGTTTGAAGCATCACATTATGACAGCGAAAAAGGAGGTGGGTTACCGGCTAAGTAAGTGTCAATGACAGGCAGTTACAGTAGTCCATTTGTTAAAAGTGACAAATGAATGTGTTAGTTGCATATAACATCGTTTTCTTTGGTTCACGGGACCACTGGAGAAACCATTCAAGTGTTCTTGGGCGAATTGCAGCTTCTTTTTTGTTTAAAACACTTTTTCTTTGTTTCCCCTCAGAGTTTGGAGGCTTTGGTTCAGTGAGTGGCAAGATCGAGATAGAAATCAAGATCAACCATGAAGGAGAGGTTAACCGTGCCCGCTATATGCCCCAGAACCCATGCATCATCGCCACCAAGACCCCCACCTCTGAAGTGCTGGTGTTTGACTACACCAAACACCCTTCCAAACCAGGTATGTAGCTCACACACAGCACATAACACTGCTAAAGGTGACATTTTGTTTTGAAAGTAAAGTGACTTATGGAAAAGTGTTTTAATTATACTGCCTCTTTACACTATCTGCTTTTTTTCATGCTGTGAAAGACACAAACTATTTATAAATGCAATTGTCAGCAGATGCTTCTGGAGAGTGTCACCCCGATCTTCGCCTCAGAGGCCATCAGAAAGAAGGCTATGGTCTTTCCTGGAATCCAAATCTGTCCGGCTCTCTCCTTAGTGCTTCAGATGACCATGTAAGAGAAAATTCATTGCATCAAGAAGCTTCCCATAACTTAGTCGTTTTATTAGCTCACCAAATGTGTTTTTATCTGTTTGTGTTTTAGACAATCTGTCTGTGGGACATAAGTGCTGTGCCGAAGGAGGGGAAGATCGTAGAGGCAAAGACCATCTTCACTGGTCACACTGCTGTGGTGGAGGACGTCTCATGGCACTTGCTTCACGAGTCACTCTTCGGATCTGTAGCCGATGACCAAAAACTCATGATGTAAGAAGCCAAGTCAAATCTGACAGGAGGAACACTCACCAGAAAGAATATTTGATGTTGTTTCTCCACAGTTGTTGAATTTGTCTTGTTTCACCTCAGTTGGGACACTCGTTCAAACAACACCTCCAAACCCAGCCATGCCGTCGACGCCCACACAGCAGAGGTCAACTGTTTGTCATTCAACCCTTACAGCGAGTTCATTCTGGCCTCCGGCTCTGCAGACAAGGTAACGTAATATTCCACTCCATCTTAATTGTTGCTATTTAGATTGATTTACAGCATGTGGTTTAACTCCATGAAATCACATGCATTTAACTCATTGACTTTGCAACTACAGTGTGTGAAATCTCTCTCTCTCTCTCTCTCTCTCTCTCTCTCTCTCTCTCTCTCTCTCTCTCTCTCTCTCTCTCTCTCTCTCTCTCTCGCTCACAGACTGTGGCTCTTTGGGACTTGAGAAACTTAAAACTGAAGTTGCATTCCTTTGAGTCGCACAAAGATGAGATCTTCCAGGTAGGATGTTTATCAATCATGATGACACTTTATTGAAATGTGGATAACCGGATGAAGTGTGTGCAAAAATAAATGAAAATTAAACAATTGTGCAATTATATGTTCCAGTTAAGAGAAAACATGCTTTCCTGTTTCATGGAAGACTTTCTGTTATATACGCCAAAAAGTTATCATAAATCCAAAGTATCAACACCTAATATGTGTGATTTGCTTTTCCAGGTTCAGTGGTCACCTCATAATGAGACCATCCTGGCATCCAGTGGAACAGACCGCCGTCTCAACGTCTGGGACCTCAGGTAAACAACTTACCATCTTTCCCCTGATGTCCACACAATTCAGCTGTGTTGCATTCAGGCTCCTTTGCGCTAACCCGAGATGATCTCTTTCATGTGAGGGTTTGTCATACTTGAAAAGACATTGGAAATAAGTTCATCTCTTTTGTTTTGCATTGTTTTTTGTAGTAAAATCGGAGAGGAGCAGTCACCAGAAGATGCAGAGGATGGCCCACCCGAGCTGCTGGTGAGCCTGTTGAACTGTAGAAGTTGAGATGATCTGTTATTGTTCACATCAGCTTGTATAATGGTAATAAACATGGGGGGCTTTTTCTTCTACCTTCTAGTTTATCCATGGAGGCCACACAGCCAAGATCTCTGACTTCTCCTGGAACCCCAACGAGCCCTGGGTCATCTGCTCGGTCTCTGAAGACAACATTATGCAAGTCTGGCAAATGGTAAGACAGCTGACACCACTTTTTTATTGAATTGCACGTTTGTAGGGACAGGCAGATAACATGACTACTCCTTTTGCTTTTTATTGTAAGAACATGTGGAACATAATACATTCTGCAGCCACATGTTTTGGTCACAAACAGCAGGCAACTCTGCTCTCCGGTTTCCATCTCTCATACCAAAACTAAAACGTGAATCAGAGCAGGCTTCAAAGAATTTTCAGGGAAATGTGGCGTGATACGAAGTTCCTGACAGTTTCACTACTAGCTGCAAAGAGAACATCTCAGTCAGGATCGATTCTTGATTTATCATTTGGAATGATTCAGTGAGGGAAAAGTGAGGGAGCCGAAGAGAGGAATGGTATGTTTACTAACCGAATTGTCTTGCCCTTCTTTCACTTCTGTCTTTTCTGTAACACTGAACTGTGATAATAGTAAGAAAAGCTAAAGCTGAGCAGTATTCCTTAGGCCTGTGCTATTAATGGTATTTCATTCTCGAGGTTGGCTTGCAACGATTACGAAAAAAAAGTAATCGAAATAAAACGATTATTATTTTTATTAAAAAAATGTAATTGTTTTTTCAGTTGAATTATACTTAAAGTTTAGGGTAATCAACTGTAAAAAAACATACTATCCACATTTTTTTCTCCAATAAATAGATGTTTTCAAAGTAAATGGATAATCATTTTTAATAGTGATATCAATTATTGACCAAAATAATCGTGATTACAATTTTTGCCATAATCGCACAGCCCTAGTATTCCTACTCCTTTCTTTTTTAAATGTGTCTCTTTGAAGCTTCAAAGTTGATCTATTAACTGACTGGCTAACTGACTAACACACTGATTCTCCATTTTAGGCTGAGAACATCTACAATGATGAAGATCCGGAGGGTTCGACAGACCCCGAGGCCACAGTGTAATCTCTCTGCTGTGTCTTAAACTACAACCGTATCACAAACTGCCAACAGCCACCTCTGTACTTCCATGCAGCTACTTAGCCCTCCTTCCTTTCTCTATTGTACTTAGGGAAAGTGTATGCTGTAAATCCCTGTAAATACAAGTAAGATAATAATCCTGTAACACCTTTTTCGAATACTTACAGTGAAGAACTCTCCTTAAACTGAGTAACTTATTGCCGGATGGATCTCACTTGGGTTTTTCGCATTGCCTATAAAATATATATTTTTGTAATGTAATTGGCTCTCCCTTGTGTACTGAAATGAAGTTCTTTTTCGATTATAAATTAAATGCGTTTCAAGAACCTAAGATGGTGATCATACTGTAAGCCTACAACAAGTGGTCAATTCACAAACAACCTGTTGTCAAAAAAAGTCCCTCGGACATATCGCAGGAAAGTTAAATGTATCCAGCTTTTTGACAAGATGAACTGCCTGCTTACTGTTTCTTCTAAAGAGGCCAGCCTAAAAAAAATTCATATTTTCCCTGCTTCAGTTTGGTCATCACCTACTTGTTCTGGATGTTCACACCAGCTGCTTCTCGATTTAAATGACTATTTTAGAAAATAACATTCGTGTTTTGAAGTGTTCATTCGTCCTCCCACCTCCCCTCACCCTAGTCGTATATTAATCATTTAAATATCGTGCTATAGATTAGTGCTTGAACTTTTTTATGTTCAATATTTTGTATTGTACAGTGATTGCATTCTTAATAAAAATGTGTTTCGTTGGTCATTGGGTGCGCTTCGTCGACGTCTCTCAGTATGAATGTGTTACTTGCATATTTTAGTTATAGGATCAGCGCCCTGCTAAGCTTGGAAGTATTTAGTAAACTATCCTGAGTTACACCTCAGGAAACTTTTATGTGTCTGGTGTGACGTGTTGGTGCTTTCCTGTCTGCCGTACGTACTCTCACTCCATTACTCTTTGTCCCACTGTTTAGACCTCCATCCAGGTTGCCCTTATAAGTACATGATCCCCTCTCTCCTCATCTCGCAGACATTAATCGTCAGTCGCACTTGGATTACAACCAACACAAAAGCTTTATTCATAAAAAAACGTCCTACAAGCTTCAGTCTAGTTCATCTTCACAGACTGTTCTAAAACCTACTGCATTCAATGTGTGTAAAGTGCATTAATTGAATCTTGAAGTTCACTATGTTGCTAAAAGAAAAACTAACAGTTTGTTTTAAAATCATGTGTTCTCCTTGTCTTCACACTTGTTCACGTCCTCAATGGCTGCCCTGTAAGAAAAATGTTTTTCATTTAGAGCTGTTTCAAATGTTCTTGTTTTTTAAATAATTGATACTGAATACCAAACCGTACCTGTAAAGGAGTAGTTGTTTGGTAAGTCTGTCTCTCAGCTCTTCTGTTTCTTTGGTTTTTCTCTTCTGAATCTTTAACTCTGTCTTCAGCTCTCGGCTGCTTTCCTCCAGGAAGTGCACTGTCTCCTGTCAAAAAAATAGCACAGCGGCGTATTGCTTTATTAGTCAGATGACCCTGCCTTTAGTAAAGCACAGGGTTGGTCTACCTAAGAAACCCCCCATTGAGATTGTTACCCTCTCTCTCCCTTGCACATTTTACACCCATTTACCATCTTGCCTACCTTGTACTGCCCCACATCCTCTCTCCTATGTATGCAAATCAGTTTGAGTTTCTCCTCTAAGCACGCCCTCTGGAGACTCAGCTTTTGGATCTCCTCCTTTAGGGGTCTGAGCTGGGCCCTCATCTCTTGGGCCTGCTCTCTGGCTTTCACCAGGGCTTCCACTGTTGTCTCCCTTCTCTTCAGCAACGTGAGCAGAATGGGTTCATACCTGGCCGAGACAACCGTGTACAGATAAAAGAGATCAGACACGAAAGATTTGCGTTCAAAGTGTTATTAAAAGTAAAGTAAGTATCATGACCAGTACTAAACGGAGACGGCACCTGTCCTCCAGTGCTTTTAGCCCAGCCTGCAGATACTGCTGGATGTCTCCACAGGAGTGCCTCTTGCTCCGGTTCAGCTCATCCTGGGTGTTGGGGGTCTGACTTGAGCGCTGGGCATGAAGCTTCGCCTTCAGCTCTAAGAGCCGTTGATTATGCGCTGCCCTCAGCTGGGAGCACCCTTCAGTCAGTTGGAGCACAAGTGACTGCAGCCTCTCCTGGAAGATGGGAATACAAATAAGTTTACTTCGAGGCTTCGTCTGAGATGCGTTGCACATATTAGGACTTTTCCTGAGGAATGTCTTACCTCCTCTCTCTTCAGCAGCTCCACCTCACGGTGCTGTGTGTTCAGTGCGGCCTGGTTGTGAGCGCAGTCCCTAACCATGGAGAACAACCTCCTCTTCAGCTTTCTGAGCTCGTCATGCAGCCCCTGCCTCTCCAGGTTCACCTTCCACAGCCTCCTCTCCTCCTCTGCTCTCTCCTCCCTGAGGCTCTGAATCTCTTTCTTCCTCTCCTCTCTTCTCCCTTCCTCCTCCCTCTTCAGTGCCATAATCAGCTCCGCCACCTTACTTTCAACTTGTTGTTCTGTTTCCTCTTCATGGATCACCTTGGCCTCCTCAGTGTCTTTATTCCCTCTCAACTCCAGCACCTCCATCAGTAACTCCTTTCTCCTCTGCTGTAACTGCTGAACCTCATCTATACACTCCTCCATCCTACACCCTATTGCGCTAAGTTCATTCAAGCCAGATTCCAGATCCTCCTGTCTCTCTTCATCGGTCACTTCCGTGTTGTCTACTTCAATCCCACTTATGTCAGATGTTTCGGATGTGGCTTTATTAGTAGTTGTCATCGCCTCGCAGTACATGAGAGCATTTTCTTTTCTCTCAAATGGCATTGATGGCTCTGAAAACCTAAACTGAGGATCAAGAGCGTCCGCGTCTTGCCATTCAAGAGTTTCCATTGAAAGGCCACTCTGCTTTCCATCTGCTGCTGAACCCACTGTTTCTTCATATCTGCTTCTCTTGGAAGGTTTGTCTTCCTCCACATGTTGGCCAACCAAGGACTCTAACTGCATCGGCTGGCTTTCAAACCTCATTGGGCTTTCTTGCTGAATGGGCACCAGTGTTGTACCCCGATGAGGATTCTTACTGATGTGTACATACTCTTGGCTTGCTTCTGTAGCCCAGCCTTGGGGCTCAAAATCCATCCCAGACTCTTCCATACAGCTCTCCAACATAGCCAACATCCCCAACAGCTGACCCTCGTACGCCACCATGGTGTCACTCAGTTTATTTCCTGCTGAGGTGAGAGGCATTGCTTTTTGGTGAGAATCTTCTGAGGTCACTTGACACCTGTCTATAGTAGTCCCCAACATTTGCGACTGGCCTTGTGCTGGCTGGTCTTCTGTTCCAGACCCGTCCATGTGTGTGTCAATGTAGCTTGTGGAAAGATATGCTTGGGGAGAAACTGTTGTTTCCCCGTAGCTCTCTACCTTGACTTCCTCTCTGCTGTGGCTATAAGATGTTTCGGCCAGGGTTGTTTCATTGAATCGAGAGCCAAAAGAGAGACCAGTGATTTCCTCGCAGCTCTTCAACAAGCCATCCATCTCCTGCAAGTATGGCTTGATTAAAGATGATTGATTCAGCTGTGGTCCTGCGAAGGTGAGTCCAGATTGTGCCATGTTGAACTCTCTTTGTTCCATGAGGGTTATGTTCGGATCGTCATCCTCTTCTTTAATGAAAAGAGGCCTGACCCCAGGTGAGGAAATGTTATCGTCCTCCATTGGTTTTGCCTTGCTGTAGCCACTTCAGATGAAAGAGTCTCCTTTACAACTGTCCCATCCCTTAACAAAAGCACATGAATAGGTTAGTAATCCTAGCTAATACATATTAAACATGGTAGCTGTAGGTCAAGGCGGTCATGTCGCGAGTCAGACATACTCAGCCTGCGTTAATATTTTGGCCAGACAGCTGTAAACGTAGAGGTGTGCAGGGGGGCATTTTAGCAGATGGTAAGCTACTAGCAGCTGTCCTGGAAAGCTAGATGCCCACAGGGATCGACTGAATGCTTGGCAATGATCTGAAACACACCTCAAACAAGCCTGCTCATGCATCTACATGAACACCACATGGACTACTTAAATAAACACATACAAAACTAACAAGTGGCATAACACAGATTACATTGGAAAGCATATTATCATAACATGTCACACCGCCGATGGATGGGCATTTGAGCGTTTCCCTGGTGAATAATGAAGCTGTAATTTCACCCTTTGAGGTGTTTGCCAAAAAACTATACAGAGACTCTCAAAGGGTAGATTGATCAAATTGACCCAATTCTATCATCGGTACCTATTAGTAATGTAGAAAGGGCATAGAAAACAAGTGTGATTTATTCGATAGAAGCTGTTTCTTCGCCAGAACTCTTAAACCAAAATTCAAGACGCATCTTCGTCTTGAACAAGGTCACATAAAAAAATAATGCTGAGTGCTAAAAACCTACTGGAATGGATGTTGTTGTGCTATGCAAGGCTGGCTAAAGCCCTGTGAAAGTCATCAGCTGTCTTGCTGCAGGACAGGCACGGGCACAAGTCACATTCCTTTAGACCTCCGGCACCCAAAACAGCTCTGGCCTATATTTGCTGAGCTTTAAGAACACGTATTTCCACTAATCATCATATAAATAATAACTTTCTTTCAAGCCTCATGGGATACATGTATTAATTTAAAAAAAAGCTACATTAGTTCACAGTTTAAAAGCGGCATGAATGACAGTTCGTTTTTGGATTTTCTTCACGAGTTTCCATTAAAATGTCATCAGCCATCAGATGTAAACATGAAATCATAATTCACTTACTTTGTGTGAATATTGTCGTTTCTTCAGCCTTTAGGCGTTTTCCTCGACGTGAATTCTCCGAAGTGAGTTCAGGTTCAAACCCCAGCAGTGAGCGGCAAAGAGTGAGCGGGAGCAGTGTGTGCATGAATTTGGCAAAGGGGGGGGAGTAAAGACAGTTGACCCAGCCTCCTCGCTCTCTCAGTCACTGTGCTGCTATGTGTGACCATGACTACCTCAATTCTGTTTAGGTTTATTAATAAACACTGGCTGGCAGAAAGAGGAGCCACTGCAGGCTGTTTCAACCCGAGAGACATGAAGGATTGTCTCAAAATGTACCTTTAAGAATCTTACTGAACCCCGGGTAACCATATGTCACAAGTTTCTTTTTGTATAATTTATCGGCGGAAATCCTCTATCCCACTATCCCAGGGATTTCAGATTAAAGGTGGGGTAGGTAAGTTTGAGAAACCGGCTCGAGATACACTTTTTGTTATATTCCATGGAATGCTCTTAACATCCCGATAGCAATGAATATCTGAAGTGCTTTGACAAAAAATCCATAAAAAAATGTCATCTGTGGAAGCCGTGGCGCTGTAAAAAGCACGACCAATCATCTGAGCCGGCCCGGCTAAAATAACTGGATGGCCTACCTGCCTGTCAGCCTTCCATCTGTGCACAAACGTATCTCGTGCCCTCATTGGTCATGTGCGCGTTCGTGTGTGTTGGAGGAGGGGCTCTGTAAGGAAGTGGCAGATTTTTTCCGGCTGTGTATTTTCAAATTTTCAAAATTACCTACCCCACCTTTAAACTGAAGGTGAATTTAAACCTGAAATTGAATAATTGACTGAAAATGTGAAAGCATCTCAAGGATTTTAACGCTGGATTGACTGGTGGAGTTACAGCTGGATGCATTTATTATGGCTGTTGAGAGTTGGGTGTGTGTGGAGGCGGTTTATGATGTGTGTGTATGTTTACGATGAAAGAGAATATGCCTCCAGCAGTCCTCCCATGCCTCCTCATTATCGACTCTTAAAATACATAAAATAGCACCCCTCACTTTTCTGGCCACTTCCTAAGGGAGGATTGGTTTCAGCCTAAACTTCTGACCCCAACAATGGACCACAGGTGGTCTTCTGTAGTCTGAGGGAGAGGGCAGCGAGGAAGAGACAGGTCTGTCAAACACATGGAAACATGTGGCAGATGTAAAGGGAAACATTTTCCAGGGATAAAGGAGGAGATGATGGACTAGGTGGAATGTTGAGAAAGAGACATCAGTGGAAAAACTGCAACCTGTACATGTTTGCTCTAAAAACATACTTTATCTTAAATAAAAATATTTTATTATTCTTTGACATCCATTTTATTGATTATACATATGTGTTTGCTTACTTCCTATATCATACCTTTCATTAAACACTATTTCTGAATATTGCTCCACATATACGTTGCAGTCAGACACCACTAGATGGCCTCACTGTTTAACTTCTAAAAAAGATACTATCGTTTATTTAGGAAGCTTTTCAAACGTTCCCAATCTTTCTTTATGCTTTTCTATTTTTTAAAACAGCATTAAATGTGATTGTGATTTCTAATATTATAGCAAACATATTGTGCAGTTGTTATCATGTTACAATGACAGCAGCATGCAAAGTTACTTTGTCTGTCTTGCTTTCTTCTCAAATGTCTTAGCGAAGGCTTACTAAATATACTTTCATTTGCAGTTCACACCCTATAAAACAATGACGGCCTTTCCTTTGACATTCTGATTCAGTGTTTCCATGATAAGATGACATGCCTTGTGCTCAAGAATAGATGTAATGTTTATCTAAATCACTCTTGTTGACCACTATGACTCTTTGTTTTGGCAAGTCTAGGCTTTGGGAGAAACACAGTAATTTAGATTACATTATGTCGAGGGATTAACTGTTGCAGCACACTCTTCAAACCTGTTGTGCTGATGCACGGCCAATAGACTCTAAAAAGTGACTTTCCGTTGCCTGCCATACAAATAATCTTTTCAGTCTCTTTTCTCTGCTTCCCTTCGTAGATGATGTAGATCACCAGGACAAGGGGGAAAGCACATATTTAAGGGGGCGTTGTGGTTGAGGTCTGAATGTCCCACTGAGACGCACCATATGCTGGACATTGGTGTGTTACTGTCTGCTCCAATCTGCAGCTCTGTCCAAACTCACCAGAACATCCTGTCAGTGTGTCCTCCTGTTTAATATCTTCCAGTTGAAATCATCAATGTTTTTTTCACTTTTCAAACCCTTTGGTATATTGTAGGAATGATTTCTTAGGTTTCTTTTATTTAAATTGCCATGAAAGGGATGGCAGGGCAGAATCTATTGGCTAAAGAAACAACCGGACAGTATTTATTGTATCATTTACTAAAATCTGTTCAATGACCATCTGTTTTATTTTTATTTTCCAACATCATTTTGACTGGTGGAATACTAAGTACCTCTTCATAACAATATTCATAATATCAAAACAAACTGTGCTATATTTCAAGAACGTTTTGGGGAAAGTAACCCTTGTGTTGAAAAGTGTCCGTTTTGTGTAATTTTTGTGATTTTGGCACATTTCTTCTTCTTTGATGTTGAAAAGAAAGTTGAACAAACCTTCGAACTCTTACTTCGGTTCTCTCACGTTGTTGTTCCCTGCCTTCTGTCATGTGGGGCACCATAAAGCATTGTCTCACTGTGGCTAAGTGTGTTTTAATGACAGTGACCTTATCGTGTGTTTACTTTAAAGAGAGTGCCTCTGCTACATAATTGTCAGCCACCATCTTCATACTGTCGTCAGCCACCCAGTGTTTGTACCAGTTGGCTTTTCTTGGTCTTAAGGGATCACTTAATATAATAAAGGAGGGGGCCCATGTCCTTCTCTAGTGGGTTTTTCCACTGTTCTGGATTAAGAATGTTCTCTTCAAATATGACATACACGCTTTACCCTTAAAAAGACACAGAGCTGCTCCGGTTTGTTCCCACAGGGCTTCAATTATTTTTCTTTAATCTCACATCAACTATTTTTATATTAGGCTACTTCTGATCATTTTTGAGAAGTTTCACAGAGTTGGGGAACAGAGTGCATGTCGTCTTGTATTCCTTGACAATTTCTTATTTTTCAGTGAAATCACCTTCACAACCAGTTCCCATGAAGAGACACCGCAGCTGACAGGTCACATGCTCAGTCAGTAAGAATCATACATCAGTTTATGGTTCAGTCATAGTTGACAGATTTCGCCTACAGAGTGAACAGCCATAACAATTATATCATTAGGAGATGTTCAATGTTGATCTGTACATCTTTAACCACAGACTTGCTTTACATCAGTGTAAGGGTGTTTGTTTAGGAGTTGGACAGGTATGAGTGTGTGAACATAACCCTCGTATGTTCACTGATTTACTCAAGTATTTTGTGGGAGGACTCAGAGACTGCAGAGTCAGTGTCGCAAGAGCCAGATGTATTTTTCAGTCCTTTTAGGAAATGTTTTGCTTTAGTCAACATACAATACATACTTCTGATCTTTCCTTCTGCCATTTCCACAACCTTCACAATGACTTTTTTTTTTTAAAGCAAAACATATCTTGACAACTATTGGATTGATTACCATGAAAGTGGGTATAGATATCCATGACTAGCTGATGTATTCTTTGGTGCAACCACCAGGTTAAAGTGTTCACATATCCTGTGGACTATCTTAATATCTACTTGGTGGATTAGCACAATTTATTTTACAGGCGTTAATGGTTTCCAGACAATTTACCCTCCGAGTTTGAAAACCCCCTGACTTTCCAGTTATTGCCACCACGAGATGGATACCTGCTTTTGACCGAGCTGTCACGACAACTATTAAATTGTCGTGCCATGAAATGTTGTACAAACAATCACGGCCCCGTCAGAAGGAATTGGAATCCCTTTGGTGATTATTTAATTCCTTATTTTATGCCATCATCATTCAAAAGTAATAAAAGCCCTAATTCCAATCACCCCTAGTTGTACTTTTGAGATTTAAGCTCTAATTGTTATCTTTTAAACGTACTTGTTACCATGTATCTCAAAGCACCCGTGTGCTTCAGTGCGCTCTCACACAGCTGCTAGCATGGCTGTAGATTTATGGTCTTGTTTCAACATTAGTCCAAGTAGGTCTTACTTGGTTCCAGTAAGTACATCAACATATTATCCAGCACACTAGTCAGTATAAATTGTAGCATTCCACTGGTCTTACTCATCTCTCTCCAGTAGAGGCTCACCCAGTTGCTGGTGCCGCTTTTAGCAAAACCATCCATCATAAAGGCTCAAAGAGAACAGCCTTCACTTGAAGCTAGCTCTTATCCCAAACGTGTGTGTGTGTGTGTGTGTGTGTGTGTGTGTGTGTGTGTGTGTGTGTGTGTGTGTGTGTGTGTGTGTGTGTGTGTGTGTGTGTGTGTGTGTGTGTGTGTGTGTGTGTGTGTGTGTGTGTGTGTGTGTGTGTGTGTGTGTGTGTGTGTGTGTGTGTGTGTGTGTGTGTGTGTGTGTGTGTGTGTGTGTGTGTGTGTGTGTGTGTGTGTGTCTGTGTGTCTGTGTCTGTGTGTGTGTGTGTGTGTGTGTGTGATAGAGGCACTAATATTATTAAGTATTAAGATTGCTTCTTGAAATATAATTGGAGGTTTTATGACTTTTCAAAAGTAAAAAAATAGGTCCTTACTCCCAAAAGCCTTGGAGTGGGACTTCACAAATATGTTTTTAATCCCTGTTGTTTTCAGAAATGGTTTCTGTTTTCTGTTTTCAGCTATCCTAATTAGATGTTGTGCTTGTGCCAAACCTGTTATTTTAATAAAGATTCGACAGAGGTTAACTCAGGTTTCCTGGCTGACAGACGTCAGTGCTTCATTTAAACGACCCCCCCCTGAGAGATCGAAAACAGGCAGATAGTTTAACTGCAAAGAAAGAAGAAAGAAGAAAAAAAAAAAAGAGAAATAGTTGGATGGAAACTTGTGGCTTGTTTTTGTCCAGTCCCAAACAACTCAGCAGCAACCACACCCTCGCAGGAATTCCTGCTGCAAAAATATTTCATGTCATGTTATTTAAAGGAGTAGTTAATCCTTAACGTAACATGTTTAATGTTTTCTCACTTAAAAAAGCCTCGATGTTGCCTAAAAGGATGTATGGAAGCCATATATTTCACGTCCAAATGTAGCTTTAAGCTGATTTTTTTTTATATAATCAGATATAAATAGTTCTGTAAAATGTACAGTATGATTAACATGAGAAGGATAAATATAAAATGTATCAATGAACATTTTTTTTTTTTACAAGAAATAAATACAAACGTCACTGATGGATTTTTATGGAGTAACAAACCCTAACGTATATATGGACCATTGTTAGAGAGATATTTAATTAGATAGCAAAATACTCAAATGTCAGAGGGCACAATAGGAGTAAAGCAGAGGGAACAATTACAGACTGTAGTCATGTAGTCAGGTTTGCTTTTCATTCAAGTATTGTGTATCAAAGCCCAAGTATATCTGGCCTTTTTTTGAGTAAATAGTGTGTATTAGTCTCTGAGTGTGTATCTTTGTGTGTATATGAATTGCCAGCCACATGGCTCTGTACACAGCCAGTGTGTTTTGGCTCAGACCACTCTGGGATTCTGGGAAATACTTTACTGTCCACTGTGCAGACAGTCTCACTCTGAACACCAACAAAGGGATTTGGAAGTTTTCTCTTACTCCGGTTTTTAATCTTTAAGTACAAGCACAAGATCCAGGGTAACTGAAATGGACCATTTATAAAGTTGATTTATATCTGTTTATGTATGTCCAGAAAATGGTCATGTCAACTTAAAGAAAGAACCATCATTAGGCTAGCATTGACATGTCTGGGCAGAAGCAAACACTGATTGGCTCATAACATTTGATGGATGGTTCAAAAAGCTGATCTACAGTATGACAGGGTTACACACACATGGAGATCCCACCCCCTGGCCTCTTACATACACAGTATCAGAGATAGAAAAACGAATTCAGGGTTGACACTTCAAGTACATTTTCTTTAGTATCTCCATCACATTTTTATTTTCAAAGCACTACAGATGATACAAAAGTGTATTTAGCATCAGCTTCAAATCAACTTAGTTTACAAAATGGCAATTTACACAGAATTGATTTGGATTATAGGTCTGTTATGTAATTTGCCTAACTGACATGGCCATTCATTTACAGGAACAGAATAACACGCCTGTTTGTTTGATTGAAAGGGTGTGGTCACTTTAAGATTCACAAACTGCAGTGTTTGGAGGAGATTGCTTTGTTTAAGGGTAGAAATGAAAGCTATAAGACCATGACCCTCCTTTAGCCCTAGTGTCTATCTAGGCCGTCTGGTTGTTGGACAAAATTGTTCCCTAGAGGCACCATAAAGCAAACAACAGCCAACTCTTACAGCTTGATTTTCAGCTGGTTCAACCCACATGTTCTGTTTCCTGTCCTCCTCATCTCTCACTAGCGACATGTCTCAACGGTATTTCTTCTACTTTCTCCCTTTCCTCAAGAAGGGGAATGACATGGACACCTCCCTCCTGCTCTTATAACCTTATTACCCAATCTTTTTTGGCCTCCTATGAAGGCAGGTCAGAGGAATGTGGTAGGGACAGTGAATGGCTCTCCTATCACCAAGGCCAAAACATGTCTGGACAGGGGAAACTGGAGTGCAGTTGAGTCGAAGGCTCCTTTTTTTAACCTCCTTTTTTCTTTTTCGTTGCATTTTTCACTACTTTGCTTTATACTTCTGTTCATTCCTCTTTCCCTACCCCTTTTCCAACCAGAACTCACTGCCAAGAGACAGACATCTATTCCAGTCGTAGGCTGGTGAGACAAAGCTGTCTCTGTTGAGTCCCCTCTGTATTTCACATCTGAGTTTCAACCTGGAACATCTCCTTCTTTTCTCTAAAACTATTATTACATGCCTTGATTCTCTCTCTGTCCTCATTTCTCTTTCAATGGCTCTTGCCACCCCTCCCAGCCTTGACTGTATAAATAGTGGGCTGTGGAATGTAACTTTTGGAGAGTTTAGTTCATTTTTAGCACTTTTAATTACATACTAAAGAAGGTATCTGAGCATAACAACAGAGAAGTGCAGTTGAGAAATGTTTTGGTGTTTTTTTTTCAATGTAGTTTCAATATGTTATGCTGTTGTTAGAGGAATAGACAGAGATAAGCAGTCGGTGCAGAAAGAATGTGTGTGTGGCCGGACAAAGGCAGGTCGGGAACGATAATACTGGTCCGAGAGAGCTCAGCTTATCCCAACTTGCAGTGTGGACTTCCTGCCTTAATACAAACTAAAATACACTTACACCCAGGTCATTGACAGAAAGGTCATGCTACTGTCATTACTGTGATGCTGCTGTCAGCTCACTGTGTGATTGCTCAATCTCACAGCCTCAAATATTCTTGAGCAAGGTGCCTTTCTGCGCCAATAACGATTTTTGGACTTTTTTAAATCAGCTTTATCCTCACACTTCATTAGGTGACGATAATATGTTCTATGCATGTTACGTACTACTTTAGTGCCTTCATTTAACTACCTGTTATATCAGTGATATGATGATAGTACATTTGCCAGACCATTAATTCAAAGTATATACGGAGTACTAGTTATATATAGTATAATTTAGTGCTACTGACACGTCTCAATTATTGGCAGTGACATTTGGTCCATCCAACCCTTGGTATTGATGATCCCTTGGCTTCTTCTTGAGCGCTATACCTTTAGGTTCATAACAGTGCCTTTAAGTAAATAGTTTCATCAACTTTTGTGTAAATTACCTCAATTTCTCACTCTGTTCATTGTTGTATATTCTCCAATACTTTGACAACATATTGCTAGCCCTACTTGTGAGGCATTTTAGGCTCCTTGTGTTTGCTGTTTGTCTTCAGATTTGTTTGAACTTGTTTTGGGTAGTTGCATATGCACACAGTTTTCCAGATACTGCCTTATTTTCTGCAATATTCATCATCCATACATAACAAGGTCTGGTAAGTCTCTAATCATGGGTTCATGAATAAACAGATCTCTTTCACATCTCTCTGGTCTCCACAG
>NC_136908.1:9310381-9317881 GCF_949606895.1 Notothenia rossii
TTCTTGTTATATTCCATGGAATGCTCTTAACATCCCGATAGCAATGAATATCTGAAGTGCTTTGACAAAAAATCCATACAAAAATGTCCTCTCTGGAAGCCGTAGTACTGTAAAAAGCACGACCAATCATCTGAGCCGGTCCGGCTAAAATAACTGGATGGCCTACCTGCCTGTCAGCCTTCAATCTGTGCACAAATTTATCTTGTGCCCTTGTGTGTGTTGGAGAAGGGGCTCTGTAAGGAAGTGGCAGATTTGTTCCGGTTATGTATTTTCAAATTCTAGCGCACTCGAACCGGTTTCTCCAAAATGACCTACCCCACCTTTAACTTAAAAAATATTTGACCTTGCAGCAACTTTCCATCCAGGAAGGTATTTTGTTTATTAGTAAAATTGCGAACATTTTTTCTTAAATCCATCATCTGCAGAGAATCTGCCTGACATGAATGACATCCTTTTCAGTCTCTAATCAGAGTTGCATCAAAGTCTGTGTCAGGATGGATATTCCTTCATAAGGTTCAGTTTAGGTGAGGTGAGGTCAGTTTGCTTGTTTGGAAACTCCACTGTATAATTCTGTCTTGTTTTGTCTCTAATGACAAAGACTGCATAGTCATGATGTTTCAGATACATGTGTTGACTTTTGGATTAAGATGGAAACAGGGTTCATCTGTCTGGACATGTTTAAAATGGCCAAAGTGACACACACGTAGACTGACACAGGGGTTTAATCCCCCTTTCTGTTTACTGATGCGTTTGCTTGGTCGGCAGCACAGAGCTTACCCACGGTCCCCATTTCCTGTTTTTGTTCCACCCCAAAAGCCATCCCTTTCTCCTGTGTGTGTGTGTGTGTGTGTGTGTGTGTGTGTGTGTGTGTGTGTGTGTGTGTGTGTGTGTGTGTGTGTGTGTGTGTGTGTGTGTGTGTGTGTGTTTGTGTATGTGTGTGTGTGTGTGTGTGTGTGTGTGTGTGTGTGTGTGTGTGTGTTTGTGTTTGTGTGTTTGTGTTACTGTAGTAACTATCCAACAACTCTTGGAGATCCAGATTATGTCTCTGGGCTTTTGTGGTTTTTGTTCTCGTTCCGCCTAAAAACATCTTCCATGATCCCTTATTATGCCTCACATCGTGTTTTTGTTTTCTTCTTTGGTGAACTATGAACGCTGGATTGGTAGCAGACAGTGACTCCATTTGAAACCAAACATTATCTAGTAGTAGGGCTAATAATTCCCCAGCAGAGGATGTGGTCAAAGCCTCATAGTAAAAACATGTGGGAAATATATTTTTGGGCATTTTCCCAGATAATTATGAACACCAAGCCAGGCACTGCAGATTCAAGTGACCTTCAATTGTTCTCTTTTAATAACTCTCACTATTTTTGTTTGGCTGTTGATGGATGGTGATTGACCTTATGTTTCTGCAGATGTGATTACCATTGGTTAAAATGTGTATTTTTATCAGGAATCAGTGAAACAAGAACATAAAGAAGTAGAAGGTGCTTTGTGTTCATACAGCCATCGTTGACGTTTTCATACACTGTATCTAGTGACAGAACAATCTGTTCCTTAGTTCACCAACATGAACAGCTGACGCTCTCTGTTTCCCCCGTAAGTGTCAACAAATTGTTAGTTTTGGATTCACTTGCTTTTTCCTTTGACACTTTATCTGTTACAGACTACAGATAGAGTGATAGGAAGCCTGTTTTCAGCCAATTGGTTCATGCACCATTCATTTTTCTCTTGCTTCGCTTCATTCTCCCTGAACTCGCTGGGTGACTTTAAAAACCTTACGATACAAAGCAGAAATGTGTGAAAGACAACTGACACTTGCTGTACCGACACATTATCTACTTAAACACATAGGCCCTTTATCTGACTACTTAGTCCTTGACTTGACGGGTTCCAATGAAATGGTTTACAAAGCAAAAGTCCCAATCAAGTTTCTATTTGACACAATCTGAACAAGCAGTGACTTGTCCTATTGTGATACTAGAAAATGTTGTAATGTAAAAAGTTTCTGTTCCCTCTTGATTCTTTGAACAAAATCTCTGAACCAGTGGCTGCATTAGAAACAGGTTGCATCACCTAAATATGTTGAAATAAGCCAGTGGCCCTAAACACAGGCTTGGCCCCTCCAAAGGGTCACAAGATAAGTTGGATTGGTCAGCAGATGATTGCTTTGTCCCCATTTTCGACAATTAAATCTATTTTCAAAGTATAAAGGGGAAATTAAAGTATGAAATGTAATTGCTGAAAACTCAAAGTTGTCAACTATGGGCCCCCCCCTAGCTGCTTTTCTTTGGATGGGGTCATGAGCCAAAAAAGGGTGGAGAACCACTCACGTAAGCTACATTTGAAATCATCACTTATTTGCTAATCAGTATACTGTACTAATTAAATACATCCAATTTCTTCATTCTGACTGTTTCTGTTTCTTCACATTGTAGTACCCCTTTTTATATTCTGGAGCAAAAAAAATAGACAATGTATTGTCTTTGTTCTAATGATAACAGATCTTGTACACAATACTTTACAATAATGCAAAATCTACACCTGTGATGCCACTCACGCTGATTAAAAAGTCATATTGGAAATATTGAATACATTTTGAAGAAACCATTTCAGAAACTGCAATCTTTTTTCCAAAGTCTAGGTAGATCAAATTACCTTACATTTCATTACATTTAGCTGACGCTTTTATCCTAAGCTACTTACAATAAGTGCAATAAACCATAAATATTCAAACTAAGGACAACAAGAACAGTGCTGACATATTCACTTCAAACAAGCAATAACATTGTAAGTGCTGGTGCATAAATACAATTCTTAATTCGCCAAGGTACAAGCAAAAGATCTTCACGTAAAATTAATAATTGTTTTGTTTTTTGGAAATTTGACTTCCAACAGAAAACAGTGAGTGAAGTGAAAGAGAAACTCTGACTCGATCCTCCTCTGGTTAGCCTTCTTGTTTCTGTTGCAATGTCATGCAACTCTTACTATAATAAGTCTTTGTTGCTGTGTTTACATTGGCCGTGTCCTCCTCCCTGCAGAACTGGCTCAGATCTTCTCCTCTGTGATCCAGAGCTCTGCAGTCCATCACTGACTGTCGGCCATATTTTACAGAGATTTCTCTCCCATAAAAGAAACTAACACTCTTTGATTTGCTGAATTCCTGCGAGCCGTGCATCAGAGTATGTGGATCAGTGTGTGTGTGTGTGTGTGGCGTCAAGGTTTTTCAGCGTGCGTGTGTGCGTGCGTGGCAGCCTGGATGCCAGATTGGGCCTAGAGTTATGCGATGAAGAGGAGAGATTACAAGGAATCACAAAGGCCCATTCAGCCTTGAGAGGACTCTTAGGGAACAATCTCTCAATGCTTTTTTTAATTAGAGCGACTTCTCAGCACAGACAAACACACACCTATTTCTCTTTCTCTCACTCATTCTGCCTTCTCATTACTGCATATTACTGTTTTTGATATGTTTGTCACATTGCTTCATACCCTCTATTCAGCGCTGCTGTGGGTGTGTTGGCCTTCTCTGCTTATTACTGTGTAATCAGCGTGTGTTTAAAGTTGTGTGTGGACATCTGCTACTGAGGGAGTGTGTGTGACTGAGTGCTACCCTGTATCAGAGGGTATCTAGTTTGTGTGTCAGCAGCATATTGCCGGGCTTAGGGCGGCGCCAATTCAGCGCTGGCACTCATTACATCACCTCCACACACACACACACACACACACACACACACACACACACACACACACACACACACACACACACACACACACACACACACACACACACACACACACACACACACACACACACACACACACAGAAGTGCATATAGAGCCCCCGCAACTACCTGCTTTGTCCAGCCGAGCCCATCTTCTGCTGCTGGCTGTTTGAGCGGTGAGGTCATTCTGCACAATCCCTGGGATTCCACGTGTGTGTCCGAGTGTGTAGTCTGTGTGTGTGTGTGTGTGTGTGTGTGTGTGTGTGTGTGTGTGTGTGTGTGTGTGTGTGTGTGTGTGTGTGTGTGTGTGTGTGTGTGTGTGTGTGTGTGTGTGTGTGTGTGTGTGTGTGTGTGTGTGTGTGTGTGTGTGTGTGTGTGTGTGTGTGTGTGTGGGTGTGTGTGTGTGTGTGGGTGTGTGTGTGAAAATACTTTTAAAGGCTGGCCTTGTAAATCCGTTCATAATGGTTCCTTGATTTTCCTGCTCTCTGCATGTCTCTCTATCTGTGTGTGGGTGTGGTTGCCACATCACAAAACACAGTCAGGGTGTGTAGATTCACAAACTATAATGCAGATTACAGACTCAACGGAGTAATTGAAGAGCAAACATCTCATTACATGGAGAACACTGAATACCGCCTTAGCTCTATTACAGGCCACAACTCAGCGCCACTTTAATACAGTGTGTCAGGATGGAGGCAGCGGGCGGAGGGCGAAGCAGAGAGAGGGAGGAGTGTGAAAGTTTAATGCAACCTCACAATGTTCCCCGCAGACATCATTCACCACACACACACACTTTCATGAGCGAGGTAATTTTACCTGGGTAAGCAGATACCTCCTGCCCTCATCCATCATCTGTAGACCTAAAGCCTAAAGCCATGGTGGTGAGGTAAACGTCTCCCAGGCAACGGCACTGTGTGGCAGCAACACTGTGGCAACAATAGTGTCCGTGTTGCACGGAAACATTATTCGTCTTCTCGTCTCGAGATGTGTTGCAGCAAAGTGGGGTAATGAAGAGCGCATGGAGATAACATGAAGGGAATGGAAAACACGATAAGAATTGAGGTCACAGCCCCCCACCGTTTTGTGTTAATCAGATTCATTTCATCCATTTAATGATAAGGCCAATCCACACACCAACGCAGAGAGCAAGTCACTTTTTACCTCCTCCAAAAGAGGTTACGTTTTCAGCTCAGTTGGTCTGTGTGTATGGTTTGTTTGTCTGTCAAAAAGAATACAGAAAAGCTAGGGGCCTGGTTTTCATGAAACTTTGAGGAAGGTTGTAGCATTCCTCCAAAAAAACGTGGAGCCAATCCAAGTGTGAAGACAGGAATTATGTTTCACTTTTCTTTACATTGCTGCATTCAGGTATATATTTACAGACTGGGTAAATCCACTGAACGCCCCCTTACGTCGGATTAACAACTCAGAAAGAGATTTCCACATGCTGTTTAAAGCATGTTGAAAGAGTTATGATAAAAAATAACTTTTTAGTGTCCATGTTGTTTCCACATTGAGACTTAAAGCTCATGAACACACTAAAGTCAGAAGTAACACTTCCCATGGACATTCCCAGGTTATGCAAATGCGCCATTGGCCTTGGCGGAGGTCTGCCCTCTCTCTAGTGTAACACTAGTCTTTATATATTTTCACCATATGTCTGTACAGTATCATGCACACACACTCCTTGTGAAAACCCATGCAGATTCCACATATGGATACACTCACATGTACATTGGATGGGGTTACCAAGATAACTCGTGATCAACATCCATAGCTCCTCTCCAGAGGGTGTTGTTTATGGAATAAGAGCTAATGGTTTGTTTTATAGGACATGGAGTGCGTTTGATGTCGAGGGGGGGGGGGGGAGGGGGAGCAGATGGGAGAAATCAGCGTGGGACTGAGGGAGTGGGAGTCTGTATACACACAGGGATATATACAACTGATTTACCCTTAAAGAGTGTGTGTGTGTGTGTGTGTGTGTGTATGTGTGTGTGTATGTAGGTGTGTGTGTGTGTGTGTGTGTGTGTGTGTGTGTGTGTGTGTGTGTGTGTGTGTGTGTGTGTGTGTGTGTGTGTGTGTGTGTGTGTGTGTGTGTCTGTGTGTGTGTCTGTGTGTGTGTGTGTGTGTGTGGCTCCTATTATATAATTTGTAGTCATAGATACACCTGTTGAATGATGTTTACCTGATCCAGACTTTTTTTTTGTGAAAACGAAATAATAGACCAGATGATGATAAAGCAACTTAGAAATGCAGTCAGTCTTGAGTAAAGGAACATTTAGGAACATTTAGGACCATTCATTTACTGATGGCTTCGGTCACATATCTTTAAAAAGCGGATGTAGTCACTGTGAATTGTAAACCTGAAACTAGCAATTCAGACAATACAGTCATTCCATTACAAATGTTTAGGTCATTTTCTCATAGACTTCTATTCAGTCAGACTTCTTTCGGGGGAGTTGCCCCCTGCAGGATATTAGGAAGTATGTTTCATTTTTCAGAATTTAATTGGATTTTTACATTTAACATATATATATCACCTGATATTCAGAATGGGGGAGGAAGGGGGTCCAAATGTTTGATCAGCCATCTATCTATCACTCTAATGGAGGACATTTGCAAATAGTCTAAAAAAATATGATATATATCTTAATATATTTGGATCCAAATTATGTTTGGATTGGATCCAAAAAAAACTTGTTGTTTTGAATAACCAGAAGGACAAAGGACTCTTTGTGACATTCAGAGCTGTGTGAACTTTGTACATTTCCACTGTACTGAGCCGAAAACATGCTGCAGTTAACAGAAATCTTAGTTAATACCTCAGAAAGACGCATATACATAGACAGAAGATACAACGAAGAAAAAAACTACAGGATAGACATGGTGCACATTCTCATCTGTTCACCTGCATTTGTTTTTTCCTGTAGATGGCACATATTGGTCTGCAGCTCTGCGACTGTTACTAATGTAATGGTTTTAGCCGTGCCTTGCCACAAGATGGGAGTGCTGGGCTGATGTTGGCATATTCATTGGATGTGGAGAATAAACTGTAATAAGTGTACAAAGCATAATCGACACCATCAATGCCATTTATGTCAATCTAGAATGACTCACAGGGAATTATATCGGAAACAATTTTTCTCGCAACTAATCCTAAACCAGCCAAGTCTCACTAATTAAAGTACATTAAGAAAGGTAGGGCCCCTAATCCAGTCTTGACACCCTGGTGATGGTCACCCTGACAACCACTTTCCCCTGACAACGCCATTCCCCTGCACAAACTCCCTTTAATGTACGCATGTCTACGTGCAGACTCGATATCCTTTGAGTTCCCCCGCTGCTGTCAAATCCTAAAATGTCTCCTGATAGTGACACACACTTTGATCACACTCATATTTAAATGTATCTAGGGCACGTTGTATTGCAGCTGGTGGGTGAAGGCAGGGTACAAAGCATCCAACACACACACACACACACACACACACACACACACACACACACACACACACACACACACACACACACACACACACACTAAGTGCAGCTCGGAGTACTCCACCAGCACAGATGTACTGGGTGTGGTTCTGGTGGGGCTGCATTAGGAGGCAGCATCTCTTTGTGAGCATTTTATTGCAGATCATTTTACACATTAAGCTCGAGTGATATCCTCTCACATCTTCAATCTAACTTTCTCTTTCTACACAAAGCCTTCCACTATCAGAATTACTTCATTCCTCTCGCAGCGGGGAAATGTGTAGTGTTACAGTAAAAGTGGCTTAGC
>NC_136908.1:9322881-9329623 GCF_949606895.1 Notothenia rossii
TACTATAAGCCTATCAGCTGTTTTATTATGTTGACTAGTTTCCATCCACGTACCTTTAGGGAAACAGTTCTAAACCAAATCCAAAAGTCAGTGTGGTGAAGTTTTGCTAAAATACTGTTGCAACACTTGATGTGTTTCTAAAGTTTAAATGAACAGTGGTGAAAGACTTGTCACGAGCAGATGCTGATGAAGCAATCTGTCCACCACAGATCTACGTTTCCTCTTTCCGTTAGAAGGCAGTCGTGGTTATAGGCCATTAGGTGGAGTTTGTGCATTGGAACATTTCTAAAAGCATCCAATGCTTGTGTCCTAAAATATCACTTACATTAGCTGGAACACAAATAACAATCAGACCGAGACTAATCCACTTTTGACACACTTCCATTTCTTCTTCTTAGTTTGTTTTCTTTTATTTGTAGACTTGGGTGATGACAGAAAAAAACAAAACACACATTTATTTAGCCTTCAGTAGATCTTGTTTTTACATGCATGCGTCTGTGATGAATGAAATCTGTCCCTGATGCGACTGGTTTCCATGGTTACGTCTGACCCTCCTGAACCCTGTGTTGGCTGTCAGGAGACTGGGCAGTTAAGTCTTTCATGAAAACATCAAAATGCTGTTAGTGTGCATGGACAAAGCTTCTTCTAGAATATAAATGTGTTCTGCTTCGTGTGTATAAGCACATCTTGATTCAATTTTCTATCCGGGTGGTCGATGCTCATGCGGTCGTGTGTGATTGTCTTCCTCTGTTCTCCTGTATTCAGCCGCCTCATTCATGAGGAGTGTATTCAGAAAGTTGGGGTGTGAAAGCATTCCCACATTCCAGCCCGTTCCCCTACGCATGAGCACCCATCTAGCACACAAGCACACAACTACATGAAATTAGGCAACATTCCTGTTGTTTATTGCAGCTGTTTTTTTGGTACACAATGGCCCAAAATGATTAAAGATTGAGCAAGAGAGAAGAAAAGAGTGCTTTGTATTGCATGGAATGGTTATTATATGTGTTTATGTGGAGTTGAATTATGGCAATTCTCCAAATGTGTATTTATATACCAATAAACCATAGCTCATGGATTAAAGTCACAGTAAACGCAGCAACCTTATGGTACATGCAGGATATGAACACAGAGACCAGATCTTCACTGTGTGCTCCTGGAATATGTGTTATGTATGTGGTTTTGGACATTTTCCAAATCAAACACCCTGCCTGTGGCCTTCACAACACCTGAGAGGTTATTTGTGTTGAGGAATGTAACACTTAGCAGACTGGGAAACGACTGGACGTCACACATAAGATGCTCAGCTTTTCCTGTATCTTTGGTCATTGTCATCCATAAGGGTATTTGTTCCCCATTTGCTTTGCTCAGCAACCTCATGTTTCAGCTCCTTTGTTCCTTAAACAACAGTGTGAACTCAAAACCCAATTAAGTGTCATCATGAAAACGAGTCATAATTGCCGAGATTGATTGTCGAGCAGTGTGTCGCCATAATGAAGGGGAACCGCAGGGAAGCACTGAAGAAGAGCTACTGTTAGGGATGTAACAAATAATTATCCTCATCAAATCATTTGATGCTGATTACTGTCTCAATTAATTGTAGGGCGGAATAATATCAGAAAAATAGTGAGCAATGTTTTTTAAGTCTAAAAATTGTCTAGAAAAGCATTACTAATTACTCTAAATGACACATTTTGCCTAGGCAACAGTCCAAAACCCCTGCATTTAATTATCTATCACACAAGGCAGTGATGCAGCAGATGGTTGATAAAAGGAACAGAAAAAAATGTCATGTCTTTCAATCGAGTAATTCATTAAATGATTAATTAGGCGCTTTCACACCGCAGTACTTTTCCCACAAAGGTTCATGAGAACTTAGTTCATCAGAACTCTTTAGTTCTGATGAACTAAGTACAGATCGCGTTCACACCGGAATAAGTCCCTGGGGGTGGATTAGGCAAATGAAGCCGCTGACGTCACTTCTTCTTCTTCTGCTTTGGATTTACTGGCAGGCCGCAAACAACTTCACGGCGTATACTGCCACCCAAAGTCCCCGGCCGGAAGTCCCCGGAGTTGGGGATTGGCTTCAGTAGAAGCTGCTGGCACTCCTAGCAGCTTCTACTGAAGCCTTCCGAGTAAATCTCCTGAACGCAGACACCTCCTCATCTCCACCGCTCCCATGTTTTATTTTGTGTTGCCATAAGTTAGTCTCTCTGCGTTTTTGCGCTGGGCTAATGCTAATGCTAATAATGCTAATGCTTGGATAATAAAATGACGGCTTCACAACACTTTTTTTGAGTTTGACTGGGCGTGGTTTGCAATCCGCCCAGCCAATCAGAAATAGGAACCTTTTTCTCCCACGAAAGTCCCTGCTCTCTAGCAGGGACGGAAAAAGGGGGTAAAAAGGTTCTCATTAACTAATTTTAGTTCCGGCTCTTTTTGGTGTAAACGCGACATTTCGGAACTATATCGGAACTAAAGTGGGAAAAGTACTGCGGTGTGAACGCGGCTAATGTCATTTGACTAAAGTCTCTTAAAACAGCAAAACTTTCTTATTGTTCACTACAATGTTAAAACTAGATGCTTTTGAACTTTTTAATATGGATTTTGATTTCTCTGGCCCTGTCCCACTATCAGCTCATCAAGTGCCTGCGTTTCTCTGTACAGTCTGTTAAAAGAAACAGTGTGTGTGCAGAGTGGAGATGTTGCCATGGGCTCCAAAGTCACACAGATGCCTATTCATCTGGAGCTGTGGGCGCAACAACAGCGGTTAAGATTAGCTCCCTATTAGCTCACTTTATCCACAGGTGGTCAGTGACACAGAGAGAGAGCCACACACACACACACACACACACACACACACACACACACACACACACACACTGTACACATACAGAGTGACGTCTTTATATCATTCTTGGGCCCTTTTGAGATTTTAGACACTTGTATGATGTAACTGTGCTTCCAGATGTTTCGTATTACATTCTCATGACTGTCCGCTCTGCAGAGAGAACCTCGGCTGGCTTTCATCCCAGGATATATTGTGTTTCGGCACTAAGATGAGACGTCAGAATGATTCATCTCTTGCACTGTGAATTGAAAACTAAAACATTAGGACATGTTGTTAAAATAAAACACCTCCTCTGCCTTTTACTTTCTCCTCCCCCTCCCCTCTGCTTCCTCCCCTTTATGCTGTTATCTTCTTGACCTTGCTTTGTTGGCTGGTCGTTTATCTTACAGCATTCCAAAGGGCTGATATTTGCATGAACACACTGTAAGATTTACACTGACTGCACACCTTTGACTGCAACATGGAGCAAGTGTGACTTAAGTAACAGTGAAGGATTGATATGTGAAGTAACTGATGACAGAATTAGTGAGAGGAAATCTGAAAAAACTTGACTCGAGACTAGAGGATATTAAGCACGGTGTATGGCGCTGCGTATAATTCAGGAACAAGGCTGCAGGCAGATTTCCCTGCCATTTTCATTTCCACCGTCTTGTGCATATTCCATTATCCTGCCTAAGCCTTTTGATTTCTGTAAGCTGGGCTAAGACTCTCTCTTCTTGGTCTTCCTTTGAAGATCCCGTTTACTGTGCGCCACTGTCAAAGTCATGGAGTCCCTGCAGAGAGCTTAGGCAACATACGTGGATAAAAGGAAGTCGGCTTTTTCTTCTTCTCTGCTATCTTTCCCTCCTACGCCTCGTCCCATCTCGCCATCCAGCCCTGATCTTTTATATTCTGTTAATGTTTCTCTTTCTGCATTACACTGCTTCTCATGCGGCCGAGCAACCGCTGCACGCAGGCACGTCTCGACGGCGTACATATATAACAGCCCTTTCCTTTCCATTAGTTTCTCTTCTGCTCTTTTTGAGGCAGTTTTCCCAACACAGGAGGCAAGACAAACTAAATGGTAAAAGGACTGCGTTTATATGGCGCTTTTCCAGTCTTTGCGACCCCTGAAAGTGCTTTCGCATATACAAGTCAGCATGTACACACATTCATACAGACGCAGAGCATTTTTGGGCGTACATTGCCCAAGGACACTTTGACTGCAGAGATCAGCATTGAACCATCTATTCACCCGATCTCCTGTTGGCCTTTCTTCTTCATCTGCATCTTCCTGATTTCAAAGTCTGTTTTAAGTCAGTGAAAAGGCTCTGTCTGCTTTCATTCTCCTCATCAATGTTTCACCTGTAACCTCATGTTCTGGCCTTTTGCAACAAAGTGTTTTTGGGAGATGAAAGGGGCTCGTTACCCTCTTCCTCTACCCTGTCCTCTCATGCCCTTTAGCTTTAGGAACTTTTTTTTTCTTCCTCCTTGTTTTCTTTCCACAATGCAATTGTGGTTCGTCTGCATACTCTGGTCCTAAAAGTAGCATGGGAATCCTCCAGGACTCTTTGAAGTAAGGATACGTCCTTCTTTCTTCAAAAAAAGAAAGTGTATGTGGAGGTTTCCTATGTGAAGAGTTGACCCAAATTTAACTTAAGCTGTCGTTGTGAAAGAAATGCTGTTATTTCAGCCATGATAAGGAGCGGTGTTGGGCTCACTACTCATTAAAAAAGTGTTTTACTACCCGAGGCAGTCATAGATTAAACCAATGATAACATCCATTGCTTAATTAAAGCAGCACTAATCAATAACTTTTGTATAAACAGTGGATGAAAGGACTTTAAAGGAGTAGCTGCTAGTGACAAATCCAAAGATACATTTTACACGACCTTGCAGTTATTCTCCGCTCCACCGGGCCTTTAAACTCAAAATCTAAATCTTAGTACCCTTGTTTCCAGATGGCTGTGTTTAGCATTCATTTAAAACAATTGAAACACTGTACTCAGCACTGAAAAACAGATGTTAGATGTTAGCTGGTGAACACGGTTTTAAATAAAGCACATTTTCTTTGCAATCAACATTTTTTACTGTTATTATATAACTGACGAGCCAAATCAGGCCCATGGTGGATTCAACCTCAGCCCGCAGGATAATTTTTAATTACTATTAGATCTGGCCCGCCGGTATATTGCAGGCACACCTTCACTCCATCCTGAGGGTCTCCTCAGCTCAGAGCCTGAGCCCAAACATTGATGAACTTGCACCCAAAATGAGATGCCAAGTATCTAGCTTGAACTAGCTCACACTGAGTTTACATGGATGTTTCCTTCTGCACTTTCTTTCTTGATACAACAGGGCATGGTTGTTTTTTCTTTGAGGGAAATAGTATTTTTGAAGCTGTTGTTGGCCTGTGAAAAAATGTAATCATAAGAAATGACTCCGGAAAATCTGCATATAGAGCCATAAGAAATGAATGCAGCTGATTATTTAATGTGTTTTTTATAGGCAAGCATTTAAGCTTTGTTAGTTCCAGGTATAATATGTGCAATAAGTTCATTTCAATAAGTTTAGCAATAAACATTGAACCAGTCCGGCCCTCGACTAGTACCCATTTTTTAATTTTGGCTCACTGTGTATTTGAGTTTGAAACCGCTGTAACTAGAAACATACAAACAAGAGTAACAGCGTTGTAACAGGAAAATCTTGAATTTTTAAATATGATACAGTAACAGCAATACATGTAAATAAGAGGAAAGTATTACAAATCAAAGCACACATTAAAGTTGACTAGAAAAAAGATTAAGCAACTTCAAATCCAGATGTTTATGTTGTTTGTATGGAACGGGCATTTATCAATTGGTCTTAAAGGCAACATCAAATTATTTGATTGCACCATGTCAACTGGATGTTAAGACATTAATGCAGCTTCAATTGTATTTGAATTCGTTCAAAATGACGTACATATTGTTATTTATAAAAAAAATGTCACTTTTACTTTGTAGACGTTGTTTTAATGGACTTTGTGTTTCAGTAATGTTTATGACAAAGCATAATCCATGTTGCTGCTCCAATCCCCGATAGCTTCATGTCTCTGTCTCAGAACAAAAGGACTCAGTGTTTGGATTGCTCTGTAATGGGGCCCAGTCCAGTAGCTTCCTGCATCGCCACCTAAATTGAATTAAAGCATCAGGCTATGTCGCTAAACAGCACACACACACACACACACACACACACACACACACACACACACACACACACACACACACACACACACACACACACACACACACACACACACACACACACACATAGACCTGTGTGTGACCTCCACATTCAAAGAACATTATTTCAAATGTAGACATGGCATGGATTTGATGTTATCATTTTGAAACGGGAACAAAATCAACTTCAAATGCTCACGTTAGGCTTCAATTTCCTAAATCAGTGTCCAATCTATAATTTGAAACTTGTGACAGTCTTAGCGCTGCATGTCTTGCCTGCTGATGGAGAATGAAGATTAAACCTGGCTGAATTTAACTTATCAACGAATCAAAATGGCTTATACTGTTCCTCTCAGAGCTCTCATCCTTCTGACACTGATAAGAGTAAATCTAGTTTTCTTTTCTGCGAACATTATTCAATACTGTTCTGTCTTGCGTTTGAAAAACAAGACGTTAACCAATGTTCTTTGATTGATTTCAACAAATATAGAACTTGGACCATGATGAGTGGTTCAGTTACATCACATCAGCATGAAAATGCAACAGAATTTGCATTTTTTTGCAGACCACAATAGGGCATGAAAGACCTTTTCTCTTTAACCAATTGTTACTGTGATATCTTTTAAGTGCAATAGGCAGAAACACAGACTTCAGAGCAGCATTTACAAACTGACATCGACCAATTTTA